>NW_026529785.1:0-46419 GCF_028500815.1 Rissa tridactyla | reverse complement strand
GCACAAAAAAGGCATATGGCTGGAGATGGGTCCCCCGCCCAAAGAGCCAGCAGGGAAAACTATGCCTTGTTCTAAAGCTCTTTGGGAACCGCTTGCATAGCCCCATAGACCTGGGGGCTGCGGGCTTTCCTGCTGCCTTCAGCCTCAAAGCCACCCTTTACAACTTGGCGCCGGGCCAGGCACAAAAATGGCCATACGGCTGGACATGGGTCCCAAGCCCAAAGAGCCAGCAGGGAAAAATATGCCTTGTTCTAAAGCTCTTTGGGAACCGCTTGCGTAGCCCCACAGACCTGGGGGCTGCAGGGTTTCCTGCTGCCTTTAGCCTCGACACCACCCTTTCCCACTTGGCGCCACGCCAGGCACAAATATGGCCATATGGCTGGAGATGGGTCCCCCGCCCAAAGAGCCAGCAGGGAAAACTATGCCTTGTTCTAAAGCTCTTTGGGAACCGCTTGCGTAGCCCCACAGACCTGGGAGCTGCGGGCTTTGCTGCTGCCTTCAGCCTCAAAACCACCCTTTCCCACTTGGCGCCGGGCCAGGCACAAAAAAGGCATATGGCTGGAGATGGGTCCCCTGCCCAAAGAGCCAGCAGGAAAACTATGCCTTGTTCTAAAGCTCTTTGGGAACCACTTGCGTAGCCCTACAGACCGGGGGGCTGTGGGCTTTCCTGCTGCCTTCAGCCTCGACACCACCCTTTCCCACTTGGCGCCGGGCCAGGCACAAAAAAGGCCTATGGCTGGAGATTGGTCCCCCGCCCAAAGAGCCATTTAGGAAAACTATGCCTTGTTCTAAAGCTCTTTGGGAACCGCTTGTGTTGTCCCACAGACCTGGGGGCTGCGGCCTTTCCTGCTGCCTTCTGCCTCAAAACCACCATTTCCCTCTGGGCGCCGCGCCAGGCACTAAAATGGCCATATGGGTGGAGATGGGTCCCCCGCCCAAAGAGCCAGCAGGGAAAACTATGCCTTGTTCTAAAGCTCTTTGGGAACCGCTTGCGTAGCCCCATAGACCTGGGGGCTGCGGGCTTTCATGCTGCCTTCAGCCTCAAAACTACCCTTTCCCAATTGGTGCCGCGACAGGCACAAAAAAGGCATATGGCTGGAGATGGGTCCCCCGCCCAAAGACCCAGCAGGGAAAACTATGCCTTGTTCTAAGGCTCTTTGGGAACAGCTGGTGTAGCCCCACAGACCTGGGGGCTGCGGGCCTTTCTGCTGCCTTCATCCTCGTCACCACCCTTTCACACTTGGAGCCGCGCCAGGTCCAAAAATGGCCATACGGCAGGAGATGTGTGCCACGCCCAAGGAGCCATTAGGGAAAACTATGCCTTGTTCTAAAGCTCTTTGGGAACCGCTTGCATAGCCCCACAGACCTGGGGTCTGCGGGCTTTCCTGCTGCCTTCAGCCTCAAAATCACCCTTTCCCACTTGGCTCCGCGCCAGGCACAAAAATGGCCATACGGCTGGATGATGGGTCCCCCGCCCAAAGAGCCAGCAGGGAAAACTATGCCTTGTTCTAAAGCTCTTTGGGAACCGCTTGCGTAGCCCCACAGACCTGGGGGCTGCAGGCTTTGCTGCTGCCTTCAGCCTCGACACCAACCTTTCCCATTTGGCGCCGCGCCAGGCACAAAAATGGCCATTCGGCTGTAGATGAGTCCCCCGCCCAAAGAGCCAGCAGGGAAAATTATGCTTTGTTCTAAATCTCTTAGGGAACCGCTTGCGTAGCCCCACAGACCTGGGGCCTGCAGGCTTTCCCGCTGCCTTCAGCCTCAAAACCCCCCTTTCCCAATTGGAACCGTGCCAGGCACAAAAATGGCCATATGGCTGGAGATGGGTCCCCTACCCAAAGAGCCAGCAGGGAAAACTATGCCTTGTTCTAAAGCTCTTTGGGAACCGCTTGCGTAGCCCCACAGACCTGTGGCCTGCAGGCTATGCTGCTGCCTTCAGTCTCCACACCACCCTTTCCCACTTGGCGCCGCGCCAGGCACAAAAATGGCCATACGGATGGAGATGAGTCCCCTGCCCAAGGAGCCAGCAGGGAAAACTATGCCTTGTTCTAAGGCTCTTTGGGAACAGCTGGTGTAGCCCCACAGACCTGGGGGCTGCGGGCCTTTCTGCTGCCTTCAGCCTCGACACCACCCTTTCAAACTTGGTGCCGCGCCAGGCCCAAAAATGGCCATACGGCTGGAGATGTGTGCCACGCCCAAAGAGCCATTAGGAAAACTATGCCTTGTTCTAAAGCTCTTTGGGAACGGCTTGCGTAGCCCCACAGACCTGGGGGCTGCGGGCTTTGCTGCTGCCTTCAGCCTCAAAGCCACCCTTTCCCACTTGGCGCTGCGCCAGGCACAAAAATGGCCTATGGCTGGAGATGGGTCCGATGCCCAAAGAGGCAGCAGGGAAAACTATGCCTTGTTCTAAAGCTCTTTGGGAACCGCTTGCGTAGCCCCATAGACCTGGGGGCTGCGGGCTTTCATGCTGCCTTCAGCCTCAAAACCACCCTTTCCCACTTGATACTGCGCCAGGCACAAAAAAGGCCTATGGCTGGAGATTGGTCCCCCGCCCAAAGAGCCATTTAGGAAAACTATGCCTTGTTCTAAAGCTCTTTGGGAACCGCTTGCGTGGCCCCACAGACCTTGGGGCTGCAGGCTTTCCTGCTGCCTTCAGCCTCAAAACTACCCTTTCCCACTTGGCGCCGTGCCAGGCACAAAAATGGCCATATGGCTGGAGATGGGTCCCCTACCCAAAGAGCCAGCAGGGAAAACTATGCCTTGTTCTAAAGCTCTTTGGGAACCGCTTGTGTTGTCCCACAGACCTGGGGGCTGCGGGCTTTCCTGCTGCCTTCAGCCTCAAAACTACCCTTTCCCACTTGGTGCCGCGCCAGGCACAAAAAAGGCATATGGCTGGAGATGGGTCCCCCGCCCAAAGAGCCAGCAGGGAAAACTATGCCTTGTTCTAAAGCTCTTTGGGAACCGGTTGCGTAGCCCCACAGACCTGGGGGCTGTGGGCCTTCCTGCTGCCTTCAGGCTCGACACCACCCTTTCCCACTTGGTGCCGTGTCCAGCACAAAAATGGCCATATGGCTGGAGATGGGTCCCCCGCCCAAAGAGCCAGCAGGGAAAACTATGCCTTGTTCTAAAGCTCTTTGGGAACTGCTTGCGTAGCCCCACAGACCTGGGGGCTGCAGGCTTTCCTGCTGCCTTCAGCCTCGACACCACCCTTTCCCACTTGGCGCCGCGCCAGGCACAAAAAAGGCCTATGGCTGGAGATTGGTCCCCCGCCCAAAGAGCCAGCAGGGAAAACTATGCCTTGTTCTAAAGCTCTTTGGGAACCGCTTGCGTAGCCCCACAGACCTGAGGGCTGCAGTGTTTCCTGCTGCCTTCAGGCTCAAAACCACCCTTTCCCACTTGGCGCTGTGCCAGGCACAAAAATGGCCATATGGCTGGAGATGGGTCCCCCGCCCAAAGAGCCAGCAGGGAAAACTATGCCTTGTTCTAAAGCTCTTTGGGAACCGCTTGCATAGCCCCACAGACCTGGGGTCTGCGGGCTTTCCTGCTGCCTTCAGCCTCAAAATCACCCTTTCCCACTTGGCTCCGCGCCAGGCACAAAAATGGCCATACGGCTGGATGATGGGTCCCCCGCCCAAAGAGCCAGCAGGGAAAACTCTGCCTTGTTCTAAGGCTCTTTGAGAACCGCTTGCGTAGCCCCACAGACCTGGGGGCTGCGGGCTTTGCTGCTGCCTTCAGCCTCGACACCAACCTTTCCCATTTGGCGCCGCGCCAGGCACAAAAATGGCCATTCGGCTGTAGATGAGTCCCCCGCCCAAAGTGCCAGCAGGGAAAATTATGCTTTGTTCTAAATCTCTTAGGGAACCGCTTGCACAGCCCCACAGACCTGGGGCCTGCAGGCTTTCCCGCTGCCTTCAGCCTCAAAACCACCCTTTCCCACTTGGAACCGTGCCAGGCACAAAAATGGCCATATGGCTGGAGATGGGTCCCCTACCCAAAGAGCCAGCAGGGAAAACTATGCCTTGTTCTAAAGCTCTTTGGGAACCGCTTGCGTAGCCCCACAGACCTGTGGCCTGCAGGCTATGCTGCTGCCTTCAGTCTCCACACCACCCTTTCCCACTTGGCGCCGCGCCAGGCACAAAAATGGCCATACGGATGGAGATGAGTCCCCTGCCCAAGGAGCCAGCAGGGAAAACTATGCCTTGTTCTAAGGCTCTTTGGGAACAGCTGGTGTAGCCCCACAGACCTGGGGGCTGCGGGCCTTTCTGCTGCCTTCAGCCTCGACACCACCCTTTCAAACTTGGTGCCGCGCCAGGCCCAAAAATGGCCATACGGCTGGAGATGTGTGCCACGCCCAAAGAGCCATTAGGAAAATTATGCCTTGTTCTAAAGCTCTTTGGGAACGGCTTGCGTAGCCCCACAGACCTGGGGGCTGCGGGCTTTCCTGCTGCCTTCAGCCTCAAAGCCACCCTTTCCCACTTGGCGCTGCGCCAGGCACAAAAATGGCCTATGGCTGGAGATGGGTCCGATGCCCAAAGAGGCAGCAGGGAAAACTATGCCTTGTTCTAAAGCTCTTTGGGAACCGCTTGCGTAGCCCCATAGACCTGGGGGCTGCGGGCTTTCATGCTGCCTTCAGCCTCAAAACCACCCTTTCCCACTTGATACTGCGCCAGGCACAAAAAAGGCCTATGGCTGGAGATTGGTCCCCCGCCCAAAGAGCCATTTAGGAAAACTATGCCTTGTTCTAAAGCTCTTTGGGAACCGCTTGCGTAGCCCCACAGACCTTGGGGCTGCAGGCTTTCCTGCTGCCTTCAGCCTCAAAACTACCCTTTCCCACTTGGCGCCGTGCCAGGCACAAAAATGGCCATATGGCTGGAGATGGGTCCCCCGCCCAAAGAGCCAGCAGGGAAAACTATGCCTTGTTCTAAAGCTCTTTGGGAACCGCTTGTGTTGTCCCACAGACCTGGGGGCTGCGGGCTTTCCTGCTGCCTTCAGCCTCAAAACTACCCTTTCCCACTTGGTGCCGCGCCAGGCACAAAAAAGGCATATGGCTGGAGATGGGTCCCCCGCCCAAAGAGCCAGCAGGGAAAACTATGCCTTGTTCTAAAGCTCTTTGGGAACCGGTTGCGTAGCCCCACAGACCTGGGGGCTGTGGGCCTTCCTGCTGCCTTCAGGCTCGACACCACCCTTTCCCACTTGGTGCCGTGTCCAGCACAAAAATGACCATATGGCTGGAGATGGGTCCCCCGCCCAAAGAGCCAGCAGGGAAAACTATGCCTTGTTCTAAAGCTCTTTGGGAACCGCTTCATAGCCCCACAGACCTGGGGGCTGCAGGCTTTCCTGCTGCCTTCAGCCTCGACACCACCCTTTCCCACTTGGCGCCGCGCCAGGCACAAAAAAGGCCTATGGCTGGAGATTGGTCCCCCGCCCAAAGAGCCATTTAGGAAAACTATGCCTTGTTCTAAAGCTCTTTGGGAACCGCTTGCGTAGCCCCACAGACCTGAGGGCTGCAGGGTTTCCTGCTGCCTTCAGGCTCAAAACCACCCTTTCCCACTTGGCGCCGCGCCAGGCACCAAAATGGCCATACGGCTGGAGATGGGTGCCCTGCCCAAGGAGCCATCAGGGAAAACTATGCCTTGTTCTAAAGCTCTTTGGGAACCGCTTGCGTAGCCCCACAGAGCTGGGGGCCTGTGGGCTTTCATGCTGCCTTCAGCCTCAAAACCACCCTTTCCCTCCGGGCGCCGGGACAGACACAAAAAAGGCCTATGGCTGGAGATGCGTCCCCCGCCCAAAGAGCCAGCAGGGAAAACTATGCCTTGTTCTAAAGCTCTTTGGGAACCGCTTGCGTAGCCCCACAGACCTGAGGGCTCCAGGGTTTCCTGCTGCCTTCAGGCTCAAAACCACCCTTTCCCACTTGGCGCTGTGCCAGGCACAAAAATGGCCATACGGCTGGAGATGGGTCCCCCGCCCAAAGAGCCAGCAGGGAAAACTATGCCTTGTTCTAAAGCTCTTTGGGAACCGCTTGCATAGCCCCATAGACCTGGGGGCTGCGGGCTTTCCTGCTGCCTTCAGCCTCAAAGCCACCCTTTAAAACTTGGCGCCGCGCCAGGCACAAAAATGGCCATCCGGCTGGAGATGGGTCCCAAGCCCAAAGAGCCAGCAGGGAAAACTATGCCTTGTTCTAAAGCTCTTTGGGAACCGGTTGCGTAGCCCCACAGACCTGGGGGCTGTGGGCATTCCTGCTGCCTTCAGGCTCGACACCACCCTTTCCCACTTGGTGCCGTGTCCAGCACAAAAATGGCCATATGGCTGGAGATGGGTCCCCTGCCCAAAGACCCAGCAGGGAAAACTATGCCTTGTTCTAAAGCTCTTTGGGAACCGCTTGCATAGCCCCATAGACCTGGGGGCTGCGGGCTTTCCTGCTGCCTTCAGCCTCAAAGCCACCCTTTACAACTTGGCGCCGCGCCAGGCACAAAAATGGCCGTACGGCTGGACATGGGTCCCAAGCCCAAAGAGCCAGCAGGGAAAACTATGCCTTGTTCTAAAGCTCTTTGGGAACGGCTTGCGTAGCCCCACAGACCTGGGGGCTGCAGGCTTTCCTGCTGCCTTCAGGCTCGACACCACCCTTTCCCACTTGGTGCCGCGTCAGGCACAAAAATGGCCATATGGCTGGAGATGGGTCCCCCGCCCAAAGAGCCAGCAGGGAAAAATATGCCTTGTTCTAAAGCTCTTTGGGAACCACTTGCGTAGCCCCACAGACCTGGGGGCTGCAGGCTTTGCTGCTGCCTTCAGCCTCAAAACCACCCTTTCCCACTTGGCGCCGCGCCAGGCACAAAAATGGCCATACGGCTGGAGATGGGTTCCCTGCCCAAGGAGCCAGAAGGGAAAACTATGCCTTGTTCTAAAGCTCTTTGGGAACCGCTTGCGTAGCCCCACAGACCTGGGGCTGAGGACTTTCCTGCTGCCTTCAGCCTCAAAGCCACCCTTTCCCACTTGGCGTCGCGCCAGGCACAAAAATGGCCTATGGCTGGAGATGGGTCCCCCGCCCAAAGAGCCTGCAGGGAAAATTATGCCTTGTTCTAAAGCTCTTTGGGAACCGCTTGCGTAGCCCCACAGACCTGGGGCCTGCAGGCTTTCCCGCTGCCTTCAGCCTCAAAACCACCCTTTCCCACTTGGAGCCGTGCCAGGCACAAAAATGGCCATATGGCTGGAGATGGGTCCCCTGCCCAAAGAGCCAAGAGGGAAAACTATGCCTTGTTCTAAGGCTCTTTGGGAACAGCTGGTGTAGCCTCACAGACCTGGGGGCTGCGGGCCTTTCTGCTGCCTTCAGCCTCGACACCACCCTTTCAAACTTGGTGCCGCGCCAGGCCCAAAAATGGCCATACGGCTGGAGATGTGTCCCCCGCCCAAAGAGCTATTAGGGAAAACTATGCCTTGTTCTAAAGCTCTTTGGGAACGGCTTGCGTAGCCCCACAGACCTGGGGGCTGCGGGCTTTCATGCTGCCTTCAGCCTCAAAGCCACCCTTTCCCACTTGGTGCCGCGCCAGGCACAAAAAAGGCCTATGGCTGGAGATGGGTCCCCCGCCCAAAGACCCAGCAGGGAAAACTATGCCTTGTTTTAAAGCTCTTTGGAAACCACTTGCGTAGCCCCACAGACCTTTGGGCTGCGGGCTTTCCTGCTGCCTTCAGCCTCAAAATTACCCTTTCCCACTTGGTGCCGCGCCAGGCACAAAAAAGGCATATGGCTGGAGATGGGTCCCCCGCCCAAAGAGCCAGCAGGGAAAACTATGCCTTGTTCTAAAGCTCTTTGGGAACCGCTTGCATAGCCCCATAGACCTGGGGGCTGCGGGCTTTCCTGCTGCCTTCAGCCTCAAAGCCACCCTTTACAACTTGGCGCCGGGCCAGGCACAAAAATGGCCATACGGCTGGACATGGGTCCCAAGCCCAAAGAGCCAGCAGGGAAAAATATGCCTTGTTCTAAAGCTCTTTGGGAACCGCTTGCGTAGCCCCACAGACCTGGGGGCTGCAGGGTTTCCTGCTGCCTTTAGCCTCGACACCACCCTTTCCCACTTGGCGCCACGCCAGGCACAAATATGGCCATATGGCTGGAGATGGGTCCCCCGCCCAAAGAGCCAGCAGGGAAAACTATGCCTTGTTCTAAAGCTCTTTGGGAACCGCTTGCGTAGCCCCACAGACCTGGGAGCTGCGGGCTTTGCTGCTGCCTTCAGCCTCAAAACCACCCTTTCCCACTTGGCGCCGGGCCAGGCACAAAAAAGGCATATGGCTGGAGATGGGTCCCCTGCCCAAAGAGCCAGCAGGAAAACTATGCCTTGTTCTAAAGCTCTTTGGGAACCACTTGCGTAGCCCTACAGACCGGGGGGCTGTGGGCTTTCCTGCTGCCTTCAGCCTCGACACCACCCTTTCCCACTTGGCGCCGGGCCAGGCACAAAAAAGGCCTATGGCTGGAGATTGGTCCCCCGCCCAAAGAGCCATTTAGGAAAACTATGCCTTGTTCTAAAGCTCTTTGGGAACCGCTTGCGTAGCCCCCCAGACATGGGGGCTGCAGGCTTTCCTGCTGCCTTCAGGCTCAAAACCACCCTTTCCCACTTGGCGCTGCGCCAGGCACAAAAATGGCCTATGGCTGGAGATGGGTCCCCCGCCCAAAGAGCCAGCAGGGAAAACTATGCCTTGTTCTAAAGCTCTTTGGGAACCACTTGCATAGCCCCACAGACCTGGGGGCTGCAGGCTTTCATGCTGCCTTCAGCCTCAAAACCACCCTTTCCCACTTGGCGCCGCGCCAGGCACAAAAATGGCCATACGGCTGGAGATGGGTCCCCTGCCCAAGGAGCCAGCAGGGAAAACTATGCCTTGTTCTAAAGGTCTTTGGGAACCGCTTGCATAGCCCCACAGACCCGAGGGCTGCAGGCTTTCCTGCTGCCTTCAGCCTCGACACCAACCTTTCCCACTTGGCGCCCCACCAGGCACAATAATGGCCTATGGCTGGAGATGGGTCCCATGCCCAAAGAGCCAGCAGGGAAAACTATGCCTTGTTCTAAATGTCTTTGGGAACCGCTTGCCGTAGCCCCACAGACCTGGGGGCTGCGGGCTTTGCTGCTGCCTTCAGCCTCAAAATCACCCTTTCCCACTTGGCGCCGCACCAGGCACATAAAGGGCCATATGGCTGGAGATGGGTCCCCCGCCCAAAGAGCCAGCAGGGAAAACTATGCCTTGTTCTAAAGCTCTTTGGGAACCACTTGCGTAGCCCCACAGACCTGGGGGCTGCAGGCTTTGCTGCTGCCTTCAGCCTCAAAACCACCCTTTCCCACTTGGCGCCATGCCAGGCAGAAAAATGGCCATACGGTTGGAGATGGGTCCCCTGCCCAAAGAGGCAGCAGGGAAAACTATGCCTTGTTCTAAAGCTCTTTGGGAACCGCTTGCGTAGCCCCACAGACCTGGGGGCTGCAGGCTTTGCTGCTGCCTTCAGCCTCAAAACCACCCTTTCCCTCTGGGCGCTGCGCCAGGCACAAAAAAAGCCATATGGCTGGAGATGGGTCCCACGCCCAAGGAGCCAGCAGGGAAAACTATGCCTTGTTCTAAAGCTCTTTGGGAACCGCTTGCGTAGCCCCACAGACCTGGGGGCTGCGGGCTTTGCTGCTGCCTTCAGCCTCCAAACCACCCTTTCCCACTTGGAGCCGCGCCAGGCACAAAAATGGCCATACGGCTGGAGATGGGTCCCCCGCCCAAAGAACCAGCAGGGAAAACTATGCCTTGTTCTAAAGCTCTTTGGGAACCACTTGCGTAGCCCCACAGACCTGGGGGCTGCAGGCTTTCCTGCTGCCTTCAGCCTCCACACCACCCTTTCCCACTTGGCACCGCGCCAGGCACAAAAATGGCCTATGGCTGGAGATGACTCCCACGCCCAAGGAGCCAGCAGGGAAAACTATGCCTTGTTCTAAAGCTCTTTGGGAACCGCTTGCGTAGCCCCACAGACCTGGGGCCTGCGAGCTTTCGTGCTGCCTTCAGCCTCGACACCACCCTTTCCCACTTGGCGCCGCGTCAGGCACAAAAATGGCCATAGGGCTGGAGATGGGTCCCCCGCCCAAAGAGCCTGCAGGGAAAAATATGCCTTGTTCTAAAGCTCTTTGGGAACCGCTTGTGTTGTCCCACAGACCTTGGGGCTGCGGGCTTTCCTGCTGTCTTCAGCCTCAAAACCACCATTTCCCTCTGGGCTCCGGGCTAGGCACAAAAAAGGCATATGGTTGGAGATGGGACCCCGCCCAAAGAGCCAGCAGGGAAAACTATGCCTTGTTCTAAAGCTCTTTGGGAACCGCTTGCGTAGCCCCACAGACCTGGGGTCTCTGGGCCTTCCTGCTGCCTTCAGCCTCGACACCACCCTTTCCCAATTGGTGCCACGCCAGGCACAAAAATGGCCATATGGCTGGAGATGGGTCCCCCGCCCAAAGAGCCAGCAGGGAAAACTATGCCTTGTTCTAAAGCTCTTTGGGAACCGCTTTCGTTGCCCCACAGATCTGGGGGCTGCGGGCCTTCCTGCTGCCTTCAGCCTCAAAACCACCCTTTCCCACTTGGCGCCGCGCCAGGCAACAAAATGGCCTATGGCTGGAGATGGGTCCCATGCCCTAAGAGCCAGCAGGGAAAACTATGCCTTGTTCTAAAGCTCTTTGGGAACCGCTTGCGTAGCCCCACAGACCTGGAGGCTGGAGGCTTTGCTGCTGCCTTCAGCCTCAAAACCACCCTTTCCCTCTGGGCGCTGCGCCAGGCACAAAAAAAGCCATATGGCTGGAGATGGGTCCCACGCCCAAGGAGCCAGCAGGGAAAACTATGCCTTGT
This sequence comes from Rissa tridactyla, assembly GCF_028500815.1. Lineage (NCBI taxonomy): Eukaryota > Metazoa > Chordata > Aves > Charadriiformes > Laridae > Rissa > Rissa tridactyla. Next base: position 35,574 of record NW_026529785.1, on the reverse strand, counting down.
TCTAAAGCTCTTTGGGAACCGCTTGCGTAGCCCCACAGACCTGGGGGCTGCGGGCTTTGCTGCTGCCTTCAGCCTCGACACAACCCTTTCTGACTTGGCGCCGCGCCAGGCACAAAAATGGCCATACGGCTGGAGATGGGTCCCCCGCCCAAAGAGCCAGCAGGGAAAACTATGCCTTGTTCTAAAGGTCTTTGCGAACCGCTTGCGTAGCCCCACAGACCTGGGGGCTGCGGGCCTTCCTGCTGCCTTCAGACTCGACACCACCCTTTCCCACTCGGTGCAGCGCCAGGCACAAAAATGGCCATACGGCTGGAGATGGGTCCCATGCCCAAGGAGCCAGCAGGGAAAACTCTGCCTTGTTCTAAAGCTCTTTGGGAACCGCTTGCGTAGCCCCACAGACCTGAGGGCTGCAGCCTTTACTGCTGCCTTCAGCCTCCAAACCACCCTTTCCCACTTGGAGCCGCGCCAGGCACAAAAATGGCCATACGGCTGGAGGTGGGTCCGCCGCCCAAAAAACCAGCAGGGAAAACTATGCCTTGTTCTAAAGCTCTTTGGGAACCACTTGCGTAGCCCCACAGACCTGGGGGCTGCAGGCTTTCCTGCTGCCTTCAGCCTCCACACCACCCTTTCCCACTTGGCACCGCGCCAGGCACAAAAATGGCCTATGGCTGGAGATGACTCCCACGCCCAAGGAGCCAGCAGGGAAAACTATGCCTTGTTCTAAAGCTCTTTGGGAACCGCTTGCGTAGCCCCACAGACCTGGGGCCTGCGAGCTTTCGTGCTGCCTTCAGCCTCGACAACACCCTTTCCCACTTGGTGCCGCGCCAGGCACAAAAATGGCCATATGGCTGGAGATGGGTCCCCCGCCCAAAGAGCCTGCAGGGAAAACTTTGTCTACAGTAAGTCAAGGTCGACGTACTCAACTTTGATAAGAAAGATCACATGTGTTCTTGTGGTGAGGGATATCAAGTGGAAATCCTTCTCGCGGAGTGATCAAGCGATTTAAACTTTTCATCATAATCCAAAGTCTGACATGCAAATCAATTGTCTAAGCAAAGCACAATACAGTGAGTATTAATAAAACAACAACAGAGTGAAGCATCTTGTTATAAAGTCCTGTAACTGTCGGTGACCATCCAAAAAGAGTATCTCCCCATCCATGTCCTCCGCCTCCCTTCACTCTTTCCAACGCTTGGTGTATTTCTTCAACCTGATGATGGACGGTAATCAAAGTTGTCTGTCTATTTTCTTGGGCCTCTTTCAAGAGTCGCTTCAATTCATTGTGTTTTAGCAGCTTCTTCACCAGGGAGAGATTCATTCCGATAGGGGTAGGCAACAATCTCGAATCAACGTATAATTAGGTTGTAGCAATTGAAAAGACGTAACAGGAGCTGAATAATTAAGTCGCATCCCATTACTTTGTGTTAGTAAAGTTCAAACACAAAGATTTGAGTGATTACTATGTCATCTCTGAATACAAGACTACAGGGAGACCTCATGCTAACGCACCCTTTCCCAATCTAGTCAAGCACAGTCTCTGGGGTTTCATCGGGATGTGTCTCAAAGTGACAAACATTCTGGTTGGTGTCAAGACAAAGGTCTTGTGCTTTGAGAGTATTACTCTCACAAATGAATGCTTGTTGGTCTCGTGAAACGCATGCGTCAACATCAGCAGTTTGCCATTTAGTCTCATTTTGTCGTGCCCAATCTCTGTGCTGTGTTGGATAGAGTAGAGCTCCTTGGTGATTCAACCCCAGTGCGATGATTGGGTATACGGTGTATACTGAGGCATTGCGTATCGTTAAGACAAAAGCTGTGGCTTTGCTCTCAGTGGGATCGTAGGTGAAATTAACCAGATACCACCTGCACTGAAATTTTTTCTCAAATTCAATTGCGTTATCCCATATTACTTTTTGAATTTCGGTGGGCAAAGGTGCCTTCTTCACCTTCCCTTATGATTGCGGCTGTCATAGATTGCATCCACAATTGGGCTCGGATACAACTAAGAGCCAAGGAAACATTGGTTTGGGTTGTACCAAGTGCATCTGTGATCAGCTGATGGTCTTTTTCACCCGTTTCTTCCCATTGAGGCAATATATTCGATAAAAGCCCTTGGTGGTTTCCCAATGCTAATAGAGAGGACTGTAGGGGATGTCTTAATTTGTCCAGATCAGTAGTGGTTGTGACTAGTTTATTGGCAAGTATCTCAGCATCTATACTATTCAAGACTCCCAGGCCTGTTCCTAAGATACCAGTCGCATCCCTCTTCCGTCCGTGTGAAGTGGCAAGAGTTCGTTTGCGTAACCATGCTGACCACTCTGCATAAGATGTACTCAGGAACGGTAAGCAGGTGGGTTTGATCGCAGAGATTTTAATCTGCATTGACAATTCTGCTCGTTTGAGGGAATATGTGGGATTAAACAGTACCTGTTGTTGACCTGTGTGTGTTTAATAACGTAAGGGCCAATGTTGAAAATGTAAGGAGTTAGTCTAATGGAGGGCTTAGAAAAGAGAGAGGTGGTTTTTTTTCTCTTAGAAGAGCGAGCCTTTGAGAGTTTGTGGGGTGTAGGTTCTGGATTCATTTCAGCAAGTTCAGGTGTATTTGAGTCAATCATAAATGCAAATAACAATTCTGTGCCCTTGTAGCCCCAAATACAGTACACTACTGTAGGTTTGATGAAAGTGAAATTGTGCCAGCAATCTGAATTTGGCGCCATAATTTTGTAACAACCAGTGTTGTATTTGTCCGCTTTGGTAGAGTCTACATAGATGGTTTTAATTCCAGTTGGCCTGTGGTGATTAGACCCGTTGATAAATCGGCAACCAATGTGTGTTCTTGTGGAATAATTACTAAATTGGCCAAGAATACAAAAATACAGCATTGTTCACACATTAAGGAAAGTCATAAAATCAAGAGGCTTCTGAGGTAGAATACAGCCGCAGCTAGCACACGAAGAATGCAACAGCTGTGAGTCCCTGTACAAGGTTGTTTGCGAAACTACACGAGGGATGGAACGGAACGCGCTTGTTCCGTGGCCTTCCCTTGTGACGAATAGCAGATACGGGGACGAGATGGTACTACGGAACTGATAAGCGGCCTACACGCTACCCGAGCCAACATTTCGTCAAATGTTGATGAAATGCTGTCCTTTTGTGCGAACTTTGCTCACCACAATGTACCAAAACACACCTCCATCCCGGAGGCTATCCGCCCCCGAGGTGTGAACACTCCTCCTTGAGTACATTAATCATAATAAAAGTACATATGACTAAAGTCACTCAAACTCCACTTTGAAGTTAAAAAAATAATATAAAAATAGCCCAAGAGAGAGGGGATGTCAGGGAAGACACCATCGCGAAGAATCCCACCGCTGTTTTCTGGGATCAGTCGACAGGCTGAGCCTTTCTTCCCCCCCATAAGGACGCCTTTGGGTAAGACTTTGATTACACTGAGTGCTTTCTCGGGGACTCTAGAAATTTCTCTAGAGAATCTCTACCCTACATTTATAGCCAGCCTGTATCGTTTATAATTTTGTCGCGCATTTGTATACTTAACAATGTCTTTATTTGCACGTGCTTTGCAGACAGTGTATTTATCACCGGCAATCCTAAAGAACCTGTATATCTGTTGTTTAAATAAACTGCACTGTTTCAGTAGCTAGTCGTTTCGCTTTCTCCCTGAAGGCGACCAAAACTTGAGAGAGGCCGTGCTGGTTCAGGAGCACGACTAGACTGAAGGTGCAGCCCACTATTAGTGCCTCCAAATCGTAATAGTTTAACACATATTAAACGCGATTGGCCTGATAGTGCTGAATTGGGCATCACTCAGAATTGAAACCCAGCCGCACCTGGCCTCCCACCTCGGTGAGGAGTGTTAGAACGCAAGGGGTTTTATCTTCTGCCAAAACCGCTTGGCCCCGTTTCACGCAACAGAATTTGGCGTAGTCGGCAGGATTGCCATGGATAAACTGCTGCAAAAATATGATTGTGCCCCTTCCCAGGCTGGCAAGGAGTGGGCCCAAAAATTTTGGAAGGATGAAGAGAAAGTGGTGGAACGTATTGAAGAGCGTCGGGTTTCACAGAAGCTCAGAGCGGGGAAAGGCAAGGGTGTGATTTGTGCTGTGTTAGGCGCCTGTTTATCTTGTGCACAACAAGAAGCTAGAGAAACCCCCGCTCCTAATCTGACTTCAGCTGTAGAATATGCAACCCTGAATTCGGAGAATGAGGTGCTGACGTCATCATTAGCCTTGCAAAAGGAGACAGGAGAAAGATTAAGAACTCAAGTCGATAAGCTTGTGAGTGAGAATGAATGTTTAGGAAACCGGAATGCTCAACTTGGGAGTGAAAATCGCCAACTTAAAATGTTATTGGAAAGGGTGACCGGGCTCTGCAGCCCTGGACCCAGGTCCAACAGATTCGTAAGTTAATGTGTTATCCAAATTCCGGAACCCAGACCGGAGATTTTTTTGTCTAATAGTGAGGATGACGAAGAAGATGAGGAGGAAAGGACTTTTACTTTGAAATCCCAAGTTTTTCCTTTCCGTCCTCTGGTTAAAACTGAAACTGCAGTTGATGATGGTGATGAAATTCACACCACTGTGCGTACCGTTCCATGGACACCAACCGAGTTAACAAAAATAAGGGAGAAATATTCGAGGCGACCAGAAGAGTCAGCTGTTGAGTACGTGTGGCGAGTTTCTTCTGAAGGGGGGCACAGAATTATGCTGAGTGAGGAAGAAGCAGGAGACTCTTGGGGACCAGGAGTGTTTTTAACCACTATGCCTGGGGATCATAATTATTCCCTAACCGCTCGAGCAGCCTATTGGGCAGGGGGTATGGATCCGCGAGAGAGGGGGGAGCCGTTAGAGATTAGAGCTACAGGCTACTCTGATCTGTTTGCGGCTGTACGGAAAGCAGCTTGTCTGCAAGCCATGTATGACAGAGAGGAATTTCGGAAATCCCCAATGTCAGCCCCTATCGACTCGGATCGATTAGCCCCTCTCATCCGTGGTCTTCCCGATTGCCTGAAACCGTTCCTTGTTCGCACTCAAGATCGTATACGGGATGCTCGGGGTGCTCATGGGCGGGGCCGTCGTCACTACATGCCCACCTGGAATGTACAGGAAATAGATCAATATGGGCGCCGAATGGGCTGGGCCAGCCAAACTAGTGAGAAATCCTCCGAACACCCGCGAAAGGTTCGCCAAGTCCAAACTCACACTCAAAACCCTAAATCAGAGGGAAGGTTTAAGCCTGATAAGGACCGAAATGAGTTGTGGCGTAAAGCCCTACAATTAGGGGTGCCCCGACAATTCTTGCACGGTGACCCTACGGGAGATCTCCGTACGGTAGTCCAATCTCTACCTAGAAAGACTAATGCGGCTGGGGAGAAAAGTCTAACCAGAGAATCCCCAAGTCGTGAGAAAATTGTGCCTTCTGCACCGGAACGTAACTTGATTGATTTGACAGAGTCCCAGCCAAAACACTCCTATCCCCGGGGAGGGCAGTGAGCCACCCTGTCCGGCAGGTACTAGCAATCCAATGGCGCTCTCATAAAGACTCCGAACCCGTTATTGTCATTCCTGTTGGACCCCCGGAAGATATTGGTAAATTTTATTATTGATACCGGAGCCCAAATGTCTGCAATCACTAGCGAAACAGCACAACTTCTAGGTATAAATCCCACCCGACGCAGAGTCAACTTCACGGGAATTGATGGTGTGGTAAAAACATGCCCCACTGCAAAAATTAACCTCTGGTTGCCGGGAGAGCAGCGAATGACTAGGGCAGAAGTGTTAGTGGGTGCTGTACTGCGTGGGCGAATGTGGAAACTCCCAGATGGAGATGGAACTGTGTGGAGTTTTGCAGGACGCAAAAAAGGATTAGACACAGTTAAATTGGGGCTATTAGAAATATCTATACTTTTGCCTCCTTCTAAAATTACCAACGTCCGACAGTACCCACTGCCTGCAGCTGCACTTGCAGGAGCAGACGGGGTGGTATCAGATTTAGAAAAAAGAAACATCATTAAGAGGACTCACTCGCCTTATAATTCACCGGTGTGGCCAGTAAAGAAACCAAAAAGGCAATGGCGTTTCACAGTAGATTACGGAAAATTAAACGCCAACACTGCACCCCTGACCGCTGCGGTTCCGACTATCGCGGAAATTGTGGCAATGATAAAAGGAGCTGCCCATGCTTGGGTGGCTGCCTTAGATGTTAAAGACATATTTTTTTATGATTCTCCTCCTTGAGCAGGACAAAGCGCAGTTTGCATTCACATGGAAAGGAGTCCAATATACCTTTAACTGCTTTCCGCAAGGATACAAACATTCCCCCACTATTGCCCATAATGCTTTGGCTAAAGTGCTATCAGAGATTCCTGTTTCACAGGGATGTACGGTATACCAATATATTGACGACATCTTAATAGGGGGAGAGAGCCAAGAAAGTGTACAAGACATGATGCAAAACATCCGAAAAACGTTATCAGATTTGGGATTGGAAATTCCCGACTCAAAGTGTCAGGGACCCGCACAGGAAGTTAAATTCCTGGCGGGTCTGGTGGATTAAGGGAGCTGCTTCCGTCCCTCAGGATACCCTGAAAAAATAGAGAATGGCCAGAATCCTTCCAGCACGAAGGAGTTACAGCAAGTCCTAGGAACTTTAAGTTATTGGCGTAAACACATCCCTGGCTTTTCCATCATTGCTCGGCCCCTTGATTGTTTGCTCAAAAAAGGTAAATCCTGGGAGTGGACTGAACAACATACTAATGCACTAGAATTGCTAATAAAAGAGCTAAGGTTATTCCAACAACTTGGCCCCATACATCCAACTGACCCTGTCCACGTAGAATGGGGGTTCAGTGAACATGGTTCCCGTTGTAATTTATGGCAGAAGGGACCAGCAGGACCGGAGAGACCATTAGAATTTAGCTCTCACGCCTTAATGATACTGAGAGCAGATATTCAGACCTGGAGAAGGGTTTACTGTCCCTGGTGCGAGCATTGCAACGAGCAGATAAGGAGAGAACAGAGTGTGATCTTTCCTGGGACCTTTTCGCCTCCCAGATGTGGTCCGTAAAGGGACAGCACCGCCAGCCGGCATTGCCCAGAAACCCACAGTTTGAAAGTGGTATGCTTATTTAGAAGGCATTAATGATATCATGCCAGTCTCTTAAGGTAGTATCAAAGTATCCAGAAGGATATAGATGGTCCCCTATTGTTCCAATCCCCACCAAACAGACCATCTCCAATCCAAGAAGCACCTCCTCTGGAAGAAGGCAGTGATCTTACAGGAGTGTGGTTTACTGGTGTGTCATCTCACCGTGAGAACAGCAAGTGGAAATACAAGGCCGTAGCACTGGAAGTAGCAGCGGGGGAAAGAGCAATTGAAACAGGAGAAGGTAGGGCACAAGTAGGGGAACTCAGAGCCGTCCTACTAGCTGCACAACATGGGGCTACTTACATTTACGCTGAGTCATATGCTGTTTTTAAAGGAGCCACTGAATGGATAGGACACTGGGCAGCCAATGATTGGCAGGTGAATAGAGTCCCAATCTGGGAGACAGATACCTGGAAGCAACTGTTGGAAAGAGGAGGACAGAGAACATTGCACATTGCTTGGGTAAAAGGCCACGATCGTTCAAACTCGATCACTGCTCAGTTCAACCAACAGGTAGATAGCCTCACGCGGCTACAACAAATTGACATTGTAGATGACGGTCGGGAATGGGAACGCTTACTCGAATGGTTACATATTAAGCCTGGCCATACAGGCCGTGCTGATCTGTATCAGGAAGGTCTAGCCCGGGGGTGGCCTGTGTCGGTTAAGCTGTGCGAACAAGTAGTAACTGCCTGGTCACAATGTCGCCTACGACTCAGCAAAGATCATCCGAGTAAGGCGCCTCCCTTACACATTCGGGACAAGAAAGCGTTGTGGCATTCATGGCAGCTTGATTATATTGGGCGCTTGAGATCATCAGGTGGGAAAAGATATGTCCTGGTAGGAGTGGAGATTATCTCCAGCCTCAGTATGGCCAGCAGTTTCAAACCAGCTACCGGGGACAACACAGTGAAAGGCCTAAAAGGGTGGCTCAGCACACTTCCCCTTCCCGAGGAAATCCAGAGTGATAACGTTTCACACTTTACCGCTACAGTGGTACAACATTTGGCCAAAGAAGAAGGGATTCGATGGGTATTTCATACTCCCTATTATCCTCAGGCTAATGGCATTGTTGAATGCACCAACGGATTGGTTAAGCGTTTTGCAAAAACTCATAAATCATAAGGGAAGGTGAAGAAGGCACCTTGCCCACTGAAATTCGAAAAGTAATATGGGATAATGCAATTGAGTTTGAGAGAAAATTTCAGTCCAGGTGGTATCTGGTTAATTTCACCTACGATCCCACTGAGAGCAAAGCCACAGCTTTTGTCTTAACGATACGCAGTGCCTCAGTATACACCGTATACCCAATCATCGCACTGGGGTTGAATCACCAAGGAGCTCTACTCTATCCAACACAGCACAGAGGTTGGGCACGACAAAATGAGACTAAATGGCAAACTGCTGATGTTGACGCATGCGTTTCACGAGACCAACAAGGATTCATTTGTGAGAGTAATACTCTCAAAGCACAAGACCTTTGTCTTGACACCAACCAGAATGTTTGTCACTTTGAGACACATCCCGATGAAACCCCAGAGACTGTGCTTGACTAGATTGGGAAAGGGTGCGTTAGCATGAGGTCTCCCTGTAGTCTTGTATTACAGACGACAAAGGCTTGAGACCATGGCCACTCTGGGTCTCTCTGACTACAAACAACAGGGAATAAAAAGGTGAAACTGAATAGCATCAATTCCATCTGCCAATTCGTCATTTTAGAATTTGGGCCTCCAAATAGCCATACATCATAAAAGTAGTATTATTGCCAGGATCAATGTCAGGATTCCCTGGAGACATTCAAAGGTAGCGTAGGCCAATCCGTCTGTACAGCTCATCCAAGGTTCCTGTAAGACATAAAGGAAAAGAAAATCTGCTCGGTCTTATTCGACCGACGGGGTTAAAAAGAAGGTGCGATCCACCGGGTGCTGATCCGGTGTATCTTCCCTGAACAATCCTTGGCTTCCCATGCATAGGGATTTTTGGGAGTAGCTAGCACCATTGGCACCGTCCCATTTTGAGGCATTTTCACTAGCACAGGTAGTCCAGGGTGAAATCTTCCGGGGTATTTTCCCGGTTCATTGGCAGCCTTTGGAGAGATAATATTGGCAGGCACACAGAAAGCTTTCATTTTAGGACAGCCGTCTCCACTCCATCTGTTATTTAGTTGATAGATGGCATCATCCAATCGCAAATGCCAACCAGGTTCATGACTTTTTGCAAAACGCTTAACCCATCTATTGGTGCGTTCAACAATGCCCTTAGCCTGGGGATAATAGGGAGTATGAAATACCCATCGAATCCCTTCTTCTTTGGCCCAATCTTGTACCACCGAAGCGGTAAAGTGTGAAACGTTATCACTCTGGATTTCCTCGGGAAGGGGAAGTGTGCTGAGCCACCCTTTTAGGCCTTTCACTGTGTTGTCCCCGGTAGCTGGTTTGAAACTGCTGGCCATAGTGAGGCTGGAGATAATCTCCACTCCTACCAGGACATATCTTTTCCCACCTGATGATCTCAAGCGCCCAATATAATCAAGCTGCCATGAATGCCACAACGCTTTCTTGTCCCGAATGTGTAAGGGAGGCGCCTTACTCGGATGATCTTTGCTGAGTCGTAGGCGACATTGTGACCAGGCAGTTACTACTTGTTCGCACAGCTTAACCGACACAAGCCACCCACCTTCCCGACACAGGTCAGGACGGCCTGTGCGGCCACATTTAACATGTAACGATTCAAGTAAGCGTTCCCATTCCCGACCATCATCTACAATGTCAATTTGTTGTAGCCGCGTGAGGCCATCTACCTGTTGGTTGAACTGAGCAGTGATCGAGTTTGAACGATCGTGACCTTTTACCCAAGCAATGTGCAATGGTCTCTGTCCTCCTGTTTCCAACAGTTGCTTCCAATTATCTGTCTCCCAAACTGGGACTCTATTCACCTGACAATTGTTGGCTGCCCAGTGTCCTAGCCATTCAGTGGCTCCTTTAAAAACAGCATATGAGTCAGTGTAAATGTAAGTAGCCCCATGTTGTGCAGCTAGTAGGACGGCTCTGAGTTCCCCTACTTGTGCCCTACCTTCTCCTGTTTCAATTGCTCTTTCCCCCGTTGCTACTTCCAGTGCTACGGCCTTGTATTTCCACTTGCTGTTCTCACGGTGAGATGACACACCAGTAAACCACACTCCTGTAAGATCACTGCTGTGCCTCAAAGGAGGTGCTTCTTGGATTGGAGATGGTCTGTTTGGTGGGGATTGGAACAATAGGGCACCATCTATATCCTTTGGTATCCTTGTGAAGTAGCCTTGGATACTTTAACACTGCCTTCAGAGACTGGCTTGAGTTCATTAATGCCTTCTAAATAAGCATACCACTTTCGAACTGTAGGTCTCTGGGCAATGCCAGCTGGTGGTGGTGTCCCTTTACGGACCACATCTGGGAGGCGAAAAGGTCCCAGGAAAGATCACATTCTGTTCTCTTCTTATCTACTCTGCTCGTTGCAACGCTCGCACCAGGGACAGTAAACCCTTCTCCAGGTCTGAATATCTGCTCTCAGTATCATTGAAGGAGTGGGAGCAAAATTCTAATGGTCTCTCCGGTCCTGCTGGTCCCTTCTGCCATAAATTACAACGGGAACCATGTTCACTGAACCCCCATTCTACATGGACAGGGTCAGTTGGATGTATAGGACCAAGCTGTTGGAATAACCTTAGCTCCTTTATTAGTAATTGCAGAGCATTAGTGTGTTGTTCAGTCCACACCCAGGATTCACCCTTTTTTGGCAAGCTATGAAGGGGGCGAGCAATGATGGAAAAGCCAGGGATGTGTTTACGCCAATAACTTAAAGTTCCCAGGACCTGCTGTAACTCCTACACGCTGGATGGATTCTGGCCATGCTCTATTTTTTCCAGGGTATCCTGAGGGACAGAAGCAGCTCCCTTAATCCACCAGACCCCCAGGAATTTAACTTCCTGTGCGGGTCCCTGACACTTTGAGTCGGGAATTTCCAATCCTAAATCAAGTAATGTTTTTCGGATGTTTTCCGTCATGTCTTGTACACTTTCTTGGTTCTCTCCCCTATTAAGATGTCATCAATAATATATTGATATACTGTACATGCCTGTGAAACAGGAATCTCTGATAGCACTTTAGCCAAAGCATTATGAGCAATAGTGGGGGAATGTTTGTATCCTTGTGGAAGTCGGTTAAAGGTATATTGGACTCCTTTCCATGTGAATGCAAACTGCGCTTTGTCCTGCTCAAGGAGGGGAATCATAAAAAAATATGTCTTTAACATCTAAGGCAGCCACCCAAGGATGGGCAGCTCCTTGTATCATTGTAACAATTTCCGCGATAGTCGGAACCGCAGCGGTCAGGGGTGCAGTGTTGGCATCCAACTTTTGGTAATCTACTGTGAAATGCTATTGCCTTTTTGGTTTCTTTACTGGCCACACCGGTGAAAAATAAGGCGAGTGAATCCTCTTAATGATGTCCCTTTTTCCTAAATCTGATACCACTCTGTCTGCTCCTGCAACAGCAGCTGCAGGCAGTGGATACTACAGGACAGTAGCGATTTTAGAGGGAGGGAAAGGTATGGAAGTTTCCAATAGACTCAATTTCACTGTTTCTATTACTTTTTCAAATCCTGCAAAACTTCACACTGTGGAGACATCATTAAGAAAAGTCATTAAGAAAACCTCGGGCGGCAGGCTTTCGTGACGCCTTCAGCCTCGACACCACCCTTTCCCACTTGGCGCCGCGCCAAGCACAAAAATGGCCATACGGCTGGAGATGGGTCCCCTGCCCAAGGAGCCAGCAGGGAAAACTCTGCCTTGATCTAAATGCCTTTGGGAACCGCTTGCGTAGCCCCACAGACCTGCTGGCTGCAGGCTTTCCTGCTGCCTTCAGCCTCAAAACCACCCTTTCCCACTTGGCACTGCGCCAGGCACAAAAATGGCCATATGTCTGGAGATGGGTCCCACGCCCAAGGAGGCAGCAGGGAAAACTATGCCTTGTTCTAAATGTCTTTGGGAACCGATTGTGTTGTCCCACAGACCTGGGGGCTGCGGGCTTTCCTGCTGCCTTCAGCCTCAAAACCACCATTTCCCTCTGGGCGCCGGGCTAGGCAGAAAAAAGGCATATGGATGGAGATGGGTCCCCCGCCCAAAGAGCCAGCAGGGAAAACTATGCCTTGTTCTAAAGCTCTTTGGGAACCGCTTGCATAGCCCCACAGACCTGGGTGCTGCAGTCTTTCCTGCTGCCTTCAGGCTCGACACCACCCTTTCCCACTTGGCGCCGCGTCAGGCACAAAAATGGCCATATGGCTGGAGATGGGTCCCCCGCCCAAAGAGCCAGCAGGGAAAACTATGCCTTGTTCTAAAGCTCTTTGGGAACCGCTTGCGTAGCCCCACAGACCTGGGGGCTGCGGGCTTTCCTGCTGCCTTCAGCCTCAAAACCACCCTGTCCCTCTGGGCGCCGGGCCAGGCACAAAAAATGCCTATGGCTGGAGATGGGACACCGCCCAAAGAGCCAGCATGGAAAACCATGCCTTCTTCTAAAGCTCTTTCGGAACCGCTTGCGTAGCCCAACAGTCCTGGGGGCTTCAGTCTTTCCTGCTGCCTTCAGCCTCGACAGCACCCTTTCCCACTTGGCGCAGCGCCAGGCACAAAAATGGCCATACGGCTGGAGATGGGTTCCCTGCCCAAGGAGACAGCAGGGAAAACTATGCCTTGTTCTAAAGCTCTTTGGGAACCGCTTGCGTAGCCCCACAGACCTGGGGGCTGCGGGCTTTCCTGCTGCCTTCAGCCTCAAAACCACCCTTTCCCTCTGGGCACCACGCCAGGCACGAAAAAGGCCATACGGCTGGAGTTGGGTCCCCTGCCCAAAGAGCCATCAGGGAAAACTATGCCTTGTTCTAAAGGTCTTTGGGAACCGCTTGCATAGCCCCACAGACCTGGGGGCTGCGGGCTTTCCTGCTGCCTTCAGCCTCGACAGCACCCTTTCCCACTGGGCACCGCGCCAGGCACAAAAATGGCCATAAGGCTGGAGATGGGTCCCCCGCCCAAGGAGCCAGCAGGGAAAACTATGCCTTGTTCTAAAGCTCTTTGGAAACCGCTTGCGTAGCCCCACAGACCTGGGGGCTGCAGGCTTTGCTGCTGACATTAGCCTCGACACCACCCTTTCACACTTGGCGCCGCGCCAGGCACAAAAATGGCCATACGGCTGGAGATGGGTCCCCCACCCAAAGAGCCAGGAGGGAAAACTATGCCTTGTTCTAAAGCTCTTTGGGAACCGCTTGCGTAGCCCTACAGCCCTGGGGGCTGCGTTCTTTCCTGCTGCCTTCAGCCTCGACAACACGCTTTCACAGTTGGTGCCGCGCCAGGCACAAAAATGGCCATACGGCTGGAGATGAGTCCCCTGCCCAAGGAGCCAGCAGGGAAAACTATGCCTTGTTCTAAAGCTCTTTGGGAACCGCTTGCGTAGCCCCACAGACCTGGGGGCTGCAGGCTTTCATGCTGCCTTCAGCCTCAAAACTACCCTTTCCCACTTGGTGCCGCGCCAGGCACAAAAATGGCCATATGGCTGGAGATGGGTCCCCCGCCCAAAGAGCCAGCAGGGAAAACTATGCCTTGTTCTAAAGCTCTTTGGGAACCGCTTGTGTTGTCCCACAGACATGGGGGCTGCGGGCTTTCCTGCTGCCTTCAGCCTCAAAGCCACCCTTTACAACTTGGCGCCGCGCCAGGCACAAAAATGGCCATACGGATGGACATGGGTCCCATGCCCAACGAGCCGTCAGGGAAAACTATGCCTTGTTCTAAAGCTCTTTGGGAACCGCTTGTGTAGCCGCACAGACCTGGGGGCTGCGGGCTTTCCTGCTGCCTTCAGCCTCAAAACTACCCTTTCCCTCTGGGCACCACGCCAGGCACGAAAAAGGCAATACGGATGGAGATGGGTCCCCCGCCCAAAGAGGCAGCAGGGAAAACTATGCCTTGTTCTAAAGCTCTTTGGGAACCGGTTGCGTAGCCCCACAGACCTGGGGGCTGTGGGCCTTCCTGCTGCCTTCAGGCTCGACACCACCATTTCCCTCTGGGTGCCGGGCTAGGCACAAAAAAGGCATATGGCTGGAGATGGGTCCCCCGCACAAAGAGCCATCAGGGAAAACTATGCCTTGTTCTAAAGCTCTTTGGGAACCGCTTGTGTAGCCCCACAGACCTGGGTGCTGCGGGCCTTCCTGCTGCCTTCAGGCTCGACACCACCCTTTCCCACTTGGCGCCGCGTCAGGCACAAAAATGGCCATATGGCTGGAGATGGGTCCCCCGCCCAAAGAGCCAGCAGGGAAAAGTATGCCTTGTTCTAAAGCTCTTTGGGAACCGCTTGCGTAGCCCCACAGACCTGGGGGCTGCGGGCTTTCCTGCTGCCTTCAGCCTCAAAACCACCCTTTCCCTCTGGGCGCCGGGCCAGGCACAAAAAATGCCTATGGTTGGAGATGGGTCCCCCACATAAAAAGCCAGCATGGAAAACTATGCCTTCTTCTAAAGCTCTTTCGGAACCGCTTGCGTAGCCCCACAGACCTGGGTGCTGCGGGCCTTCCTGCTGCCTTCAGCCTCGACAACACGCTTTCCCACTTGGCGCCGCGCCAGGCACAAAAATGGCCATACGGCTGGAGATGGGTCCCCTACCCAAGGAGACAGCAGGGAAAACTATGCCTTGTTCTAAAGCTCTTTGGGAACCGCTTGCGTAGCCCCACAGACCTGGGGGCTGTGGGCTTTCCTGCTTCCTTCAGCCTCAAAACCACCCTTTCCCTCTGGGCACCACGCCAGGCACGAAAAAGGCAATACGGATGGAGATGGGTCCCCCGCCCAAGGAGGCAGCAGGGAAAACTATGCCTTGATCTAAAGCTCTTTGGGAACCGCTTGCGTAGCCCCACAGACCTGGGGGCTGCGGGCTTTCCTGCTGCCTTCAGCCTCGACACCACCCTTTCCCTCTAGGCGCCGCGCGAAGCACAAAAATGGCCATATGGCTGGAGATGGGTGCCACGTCCAAAGAGCCAGCAGGGAAAACTATGCCTTGTTCTAAAGGTCTTTGGGAACCGCTTGCATAGCCCCACAGACCTGGGGGCTGCGGCCCTTCCTGCTGCCTTCAGCCTCGACAGCACCCTTTCCCACTTGGCGCCGCGCCAGGCACAAAAATGGCCATACGGTTGGAGATGTGTGCCATGCACAAAGAGCCAGCAGGGAAAACTATGCCTTGTTCTAAAGCTCTTTGGGAACTGCTTGCGTAGCCCCACAGACCTGGGTGCTGCGGGCCTTCCTGCTGCCTTCAGGCTCGACACCACCCTTTCCCACTTGGCGCCGCGTCAGGCACAAAAATGGCCATATGGCTGGAGATGGGTCCCCCGCCCAAGGAGGCAGCAGGGAAAACTATGCCTTGTTCTAAAGCTCTTTGGGAACCGCTTGTGTAGCCCAACAGTCCTGGGGGCTGCGTTCTTTCCTGCTGCCTTCAGCCTCGACAACACGCTTTCACAGTTGGCGCCGCGCCAGGCACAAAAATGGCCATATGGCTGGAGATGAGTCCCCTGCCCAAGGAGCCATCAGGGAAAACTATGCCTTGTTCTAAAGCTCTTTGGGAACCGCTTGCGTTGCCCCACAGACCTGGTGGCTGCGGGCTTTCCTGCTGCCTTCAGCCTCAACACCACCCTTTCCCACTTGGCGCCGCGCCAGGCACAAAAATGGCCATATGGCTGGAGATGGGTCCCCGCCCAAAGAGCCAGCAGGGAAATCTATGCCTTGTTCTAAAGCTCTTTGGGAACCGCTTGCCTAGCCGCACAGACCTGGGGGCTGCGGGCTTTCCTGCTGCCTTCAGCCTCAAAGCCACCCTTTACAACTTGGCGCCGTGCCAGGCACAAAAATGTCCATACGGCTGGACATGGGTCCCATGCCCAAAGAGCCAGCAGGGAAAACTATGCCTTGTTCTAAAGCTCTTTGGGAACTGCTTGTGTTGTCCCACAGACCTGGGGGCTGCGGGCTTTCCTGCTGACTTCAGCCTCAAAACCACCATTTCCCTCTGGGCGCCGGGCTAGGCACAAAAAAGGCATATGGCTGGAGATGGGTCCCCCGCCCAAAGAGCCAGCAGGGAAAACTATGCCTTGTTCTAAAGCTCTTTGGGAACCGCCTGCGTAGCCCCAGAGACCTGGGGGCTGCGGGCCTTCCTGCTGCCTTCAGCCTCGACACCACCCTTTCCCTCTGGGCGCCGGGCTAGGCACAAAAAAGGCATATGGCTGGAGATGGGTCCCCCGCCCAAAGAGCCAGCAGGGAAAACTATGCCTTGTTCTAAAGCTCTTTGGGAACCGCTTGTGTAGCCCCACAGACCTGGGTGCTGCGGGCCTTCCTGCTGCCTTCAGGCTCGACACCACCCTTTCCCACTTGGCGCCGCGTCAGGCACAAAAATGGCCATATGGCTGGAGATGGGTCCCCCGCCCAAAGAGCCAGCAGGGAAAAGTATGCCTTGTTCTAAAGCTCTTTGGGAACCGCTTGCGTAGCCCCACAGACCTGGGGGCTGCGGGCTTTCCTGCTGCCTTCAGCCTCAAAACCACCCTTTCCCTCTGGGCGCCGGGCCAGGCACAAAAAATGCCTATGGTTGGAGATGGGTCCCCCACATAAAAAGCCAGCATGGAAAACTATGCCTTCTTCTAAAGCTCTTTCGGAACCGCTTGCGTAGCCCCACAGACCTGGGTGCTGCGGGCCTTCCTGCTGCCTTCAGCCTCGACAACACGCTTTCCCACTTGGCGCCGCGCCAGGCACAAAAATGGCCATACGGCTGGAGATGGGTCCCCTACCCAAGGAGACAGCAGGGAAAACTATGCCTTGTTCTAAAGCTCTTTGGGAACCGCTTGCGTAGCCCCACAGACCTGGGGGCTGCGGGCTTTCCTGCTTCCTTCAGCCTCAAAACCACCCTTTCCCTCTGGGCACCACGCCAGGCACGAAAAAGGCAATACGGCTGGAGTTGGGTCCCCTGCCCAAAGAGCCATCAGGGAAAACTATGCCTTGTTCTAAAGCTCTTTGGGAACCGCTTGCGTAGCCCTACAGACCTGGGGGCTGTGGGCTTTCCTGCTGCCTTCAGCCTCGACACCACCCTTTCCTACTTGGCGCCGCGCCAGGCACAAAAATGGCCATACGGATGGAGATGGGTCCCCCGCCCAAGGAGGCAGCAGGGAAAACTATGCCTTGATCTAAAGCTCTTTGGGAACCGCTTGCGTAGCCCCACAGACCTGGGGGCTGCGGGCTTTCCTGCTGCCTTCAGCCTCGACACCACCCTTTCCCTCTAGGCGCCGCGCGAAGCACAAAAATGGCCATATGGCTGGAGATGGGTGCCACGTCCAAAGAGCCAGCAGGGAAAACTATGCCTTGTTCTAAAGGTCTTTGGGAACCGCTTGCATAGCCCCACAGACCTGGGGGCTGCGGGCTTTCCTGCTGCCTTCAGCCTCGACAGCACCCTTTCCCACTTGGCGCCGCGCCAGGCACAAAAATGGCCATACGGTTGGAGATGTGTGCCATGCACAAAGAGCCAGCAGGGAAAACTATGCCTTGTTCTAAAGCTCTTTGGGAACTGCTTGCGTAGCCCCACAGACCTGGGTGCTGCGGGCCTTCCTGCTGCCTTCAGGCTCGACACCACCCTTTCCCACTTGGCGCCGCGTCAGGCACAAAAATGGCCATATGGCTGGAGATGGGTCCCCCGCCCAAGGAGGCAGCAGGGAAAACTATGCCTTGTTCTAAAGCTCTTTGGGAACCGCTTGTGTAGCCCAACAGTCCTGGGGGCTGCGTTCTTTCCTGCTGCCTTCAGCCTCGACAACACGCTTTCACAGTTGGCGCCGCGCCAGGCACAAAAATGGCCATATGGCTGGAGATGAGTCCCCTGCCCAAGGAGCCATCAGGGAAAACTATGCCTTGTTCTAAAGCTCTTTGGGAACCGCTTGCGTTGCCCCACAGACCTGGTGGCTGCGGGCTTTCCTGCTGCCTTCAGCCTCAACACCACCCTTTCCCACTTGGCGCCGCGCCAGGCACAAAAATGGCCATATGGCTGGAGATGGGTCCCCGCCCAAAGAGCCAGCAGGGAAATCTATGCCTTGTTCTAAAGCTCTTTGGGAACCGCTTGCCTAGCCGCACAGACCTGGGGGCTGCGGGCTTTCCTGCTGCCTTCAGCCTCAAAGCCACCCTTTACAACTTGGCGCCGTGCCAGGCACAAAAATGTCCATACGGCTGGACATGGGTCCCATGCCCAAAGAGCCAGCAGGGAAAACTATGCCTTGTTCTAAAGCTCTTTGGGAACTGCTTGTGTTGTCCCACAGACCTGGGGGCTGCGGGCTTTCCTGCTGACTTCAGCCTCAAAACCACCATTTCCCTCTGGGCGCCGGGCTAGGCACAAAAAAGGCATATGGCTGGAGATGGGTCCCCCGCCCAAAGAGCCAGCAGGGAAAACTATGCCTTGTTCTAAAGCTCTTTGGGAACCGCCTGCGTAGCCCCAGAGACCTGGGGGCTGCGGGCCTTCCTGCTGCCTTCAGCCTCGACACCACCCTTTCCCACTTGGCGCCGCGCCAGGCACAAAAATGGCCATATGGCTGGAGATGGGTCCCCCGCCCAAAGAGCCAGCAGGGAAAACTATGCCTTGTTCTAAAGCTCTTTGGGAACCGATTGCGTAGCCCCACAGACCTGGGGGCTGCGGGCTTTACTGCTGCCTTCAGCCTCAAAACCACCTTTTCCCTGTGGGCACCACGGCAGGCACCAAAATGGCCATATGGGTGGAGATGGGTCCCCCGCCCAAAGAGCCAGCAGGGAAAACTATGCCTTGTTCTAAAGCTCTTTGGGAACCGCTTGTGTAGCCCAACAGTCCTGGGGGCTGCGTTCTTTCCTGCTGCCTTCAGCCTCGACAACACGCTTTCACAGTTGGCGCCGCGCCAGGCACAAAAATGGCCTATGGCTGGAGATGAGTCCCCTGCCCAAGGAGCCATCAGGGAAAACTATGCCTTGTTCTAAAGCTCTTTGGGAACCGCTTGCGTTGCCCCACAGACCTGGGGGCTGCGGGCTTTCCTGCTGCCTTCAGCCTCAAAACCACCCTTTCCCACTTGGTGCCGCGCCAGGCACAAAAATGGCCATATGGCTGGAGATGGGTCCCCCGCCCAAAGACCCAGCAGGGAAAACTATGCCTTGTTCTAAAGCTCTTTGGGAACCGCTTGCGTAGCCCCACAGACCTGGGGGCTGCGGGCTTTCCTGCTGCCTTCACACTCGACAACACCCTTTCCCACTTGGTGCCGCGCCAGGCACAAAAATGGCCATATGGCTGGAGATGGGTCCCCCGCCCAAAGACCCAGCAGGGAAAACTATGCCTTGTTCTAAAGCTCTTTGGGAACCGCTTCATAGCCCCACAGACCTGGGGGCTGCGGGCTTTCATGCTGCCTTCAGCCTCCAAACCACCCTTTCCCACTTGGCGCCGTGCCAGGCACAAAAATGGCCATACGGCTGGAGATGAGTCCCCCTCCGAAGGAGCCAGCATGGAAAACTATGCCTTGTTCTAAAGCTCTTTGGGAACCGCTTGCGTAGCCCCACAGACCTGGGGGCTGCGGGCTTTCCTGCTGCGTTCAACCTCAAAACCACCCTTTCCCACTTGGCACCGCGCCAGGCACAAAAATGGCCATGTGGCTGGAGATGGGTCCCCTGCTCAAGGAGCTAGCAGGGAAAACTATGCCTTGTTCTAAAGCTCTTTGGGAACCGCTTGCGTAGCCCCACAGACCTGGGGGCTGCAGGCTTTCCTGCTGCCTTCAGCCTCGACACCACCCTTTCCAACTTGGCGCCGCGCCAGGCACAAAAATGGCCTATGGCTGGAGATGGGTCCCCCGCCCAAAGAGCCATCAGGGAAAACTATGCCTTGTTCTAAAGCTCTTTGGGAAAGGCTTGCGTTGCCCCACAGACCTGGGGGCTGCGGGCTTTCCTGCTGCCTTCAGCCTCGACAACACGCTTTCCCACTTGGCGCCGCGCCAGGCACCAAAATGGCCATACGGCTGGAGATGAGTCCCCTGCCCAAGGAGCCGTCAGGGAAAACTATGCCTTGTTCTAAAGCTCTTTGGGAACCGCTTGTGTAGCCGCACAGACCTGGGGGCTGCAGGCTTTCATGCTGCCTTCAGCCTCAAAACTACCCTTTCCCACTTGGTGCCGCGCCAGGCACAAAAATGGCCATATGGCTGGAGATGGGTCCCCCGCCCAAAGAGCCAGCAGGGAAAACTATGCCTTGTTCTAAAGCTCTTTGGGAACTGCTTGCATTGCCCCACAGACCTGGGGGCTGCGGGCTTTCCTGCTGCCTTCAGCCTCAAAACCACCCTTTCCCTCTGGGCGCCGCGCCAGGCACAAAAAAGGCATATGGCTGGAGATGGGTCCCCCGCCCAAAGAGCCATCAGGGAAAACTATGCCTTGTTCTAAAGCTCTTTGGGAAAGGCTTGCGTTGCCCCACAGACCTGGGGGCTGCAGGCTTTCCTGCTGCCTTCAGCCTCGACAACACGCTTTCCCACTTGGCGCCGCGCCAGGCACCAAAATGGCCATACGGCTGGAGATGAGTCCCCTGCCCAAGGAGCCGTCAGGGAAAACTATGCCTTGTTCTAAAGCTCTTTGGGAACCGCTTGTGTAGCCGCACAGACCTGGGGGCTGCAGGCTTTCATGCTGCCTTCAGCCTCAAAACTACCCTTTCCCACTTGGTGCCGCGCCAGGCACAAAAATGGCCATATGGCTGGAGATGGGTCCCCCGCCCAAAGAGCCAGCATGGAAAACTATGCCTTCTTCTAAAGCTCTTTCGGAACCGCTTGCGTAGCCCCACAGACCTGGGTGCTGCGGGCCTTCCTGCTGCCTTCAGCCTCGACAACACGCTTTCCCACTTGGCGCCGCGCCAGGCACAAAAATGGCCATACGGCTGGAGATGGGTTCCCTGCCCAAGGAGCCAGCAGGTAAAACTATGCCTTGTTCTAAAGCTCTTTGGGAACCGCTTGCGTAGCCCTACAGACCTGGGGGCTGTGGGCTTTCCTGCTGCCTTCAGACTCGACACCACCCTTTCCTACTTGGCGCCGCGCCAGGCACAAAAATGGCCATACGGATGGAGATGTGTCCCCCGCCCAAGGAGGCAGCAGGGAAAACTATGCCTTGATCTAAAGCTCTTTGGGAACCGCTTGCGTAGCCCCACAGACCTGGGGGCTGCGGGCTTTCCTGCTGCCTTCAGCCTCGACACCACCCTTTCCCTCTAGGCGCCGCGCGAAGCACAATAATGGCCATATGGCTGGAGATGGGTCCCCTGCTCAAGGAGCCAGCAGGCAAAACTGTGCCTTGTTCTAAAGCTCTTTGGGAACGGCTTGCGTAGCCCCACAGACCTGGGGGCTGCGGGCTTTGCTGCTGCCTTCACACTCGACACCACCCTTTCCCACTTGGCGCCGCGCCAGGCACAAAAATGGCCATATGGCTGGAGATGGGTGCCACGTCCAAAGAGCCAGCAGGGAAAATTATGCCTTGTTCTAAAGGTCTTTGGGAACCGCTTGCATAGCCCCACAGACCTGGGGGCTGCGGGCTTTCCTGCTGCCTTCAGCCTCGACAGCACCCTTTCCCACTTGGCACCGCGCCAGGCCCAAAAATGTCCATACGGCTGGACATGGGTCCCATGCCCAAAGAGCCAGCAGGGAAAATTATGCCTTGTTCTAAAGCTCTTTGGGAACCGCTTGCGTGGCCCCACAGACCTGGGGGCTGTGGGCTTTCCTGCTGCCTTCAGCCTCAAAACCACGCTTTCCCTCTGGGCACCACGCCAGGCACGAAAAAGGCCATACGGCTGGAGTTGGGTCCCCTGCCCAAAGAGCCATCAGGGAAAACTATGCCTTGTTCTAAAGCTCTTTGGGAACCGCTTGCGTAGCCCCACAGACCTGGGGGCTGTGGGCTTTGCTGCTGCCTTCAGACTCAACACCACCCTTTCCTACTTGGCGCCGCGCCAGGCACAAAAATGGCCATACGGCTGGAGATGGGTCCCACGCCCAAAGAGCCAGCAGGGAAAACTATGCCTTGTTTTAAAGCTCTTTGGGAACCGCTTGCGTAGCCCCACAGACCTGGGGGCTGCGGGCTTTCCTGCTGCCTTCAGCCTCAAAACCACCTTTTCCCTGTGGGCACCACGGTAGGCACCAAAATGGCCATATGGGTGGAGATGGGTCCCCCGCCCAAAGAGCCAGCAGGGAAAACTATGCCTTGTTCTAAAGCTCTTTGGGAACCGCTTGTGTAGCCCAACAGTCCTGGGGGCTGCGTTCTTTCCTGCTGCCTTCAGCCTCGAGAACACGCTTTCACAGTTGGCGCCGCGCCAGGCACAAAAATGGCCATACGGCTGGAGATGAGTCCCCTGCCCAAAGAGCCATCAGGGAAAACTATGCCTTGTTCTAAAGCTCTTTGGGAAAGGCTTGCGTTGCCCCACAGACCTGGGGGCTGCGTTCTTTCCTGCTGCCTTCAGCCTCGACAACACGCTTTCCCACTTGGCGCCGCGCCAGGCACCAAAATGGCCATACGGCTGGAGATGAGTCCCCTGCCCAAGGAGCCGTCAGGGAAAACTATGCCTTGTTCTAAAGCTCTTTGGGAACCGCTTGTGTAGCCGCACAGACCTGGGGGCTGCAGGCTTTCATGCTGCCTTCAGCCTCAAAACTACCCTTTCACACTTGGTGCCGCGCCAGGCACAAAAATGGCCATATGGCTGGAGATGGGTCCCCCGCCCAAAGAGCCAGCAGGGAAAACTATGCCTTCTTCTAAAGCTCTTTGGGAACTGCTTGCATTGCCCTACAGACCTGGGGGCTGCGGGCTTTCATGCTGCCTTCAGCCTCCAAACCACCATTTCCCTCTGGGCGCCGCGCCAGGCACGAAAAAGGCATATGGCTGGAGATGGGTCCCCCGCCCAAAGAGCCAGCAGGGAAAACTATGCCTTGTTCTAAAGCTCTTTGGGAACCGCTTGCGTTGCCCCACAGACCTGGGGGCTGCAGGCTTTCATGCTGCCTTCAGCCTCAAAACTACCCTTTCCCACTTGGTGCCGCGCCAGGCACAAAAATGGCCATATGGCTGGAGATGGGTCCCCGGCCCAAAGACCCAGCACGGAAAACTATGCCTTGTTCTAAAGCTCTTTGGGAACCGCTTCATAGCCCCACAGACCTGGGGGCTGCGGGCTTTCATGCTGCCTTCAGCCTCCAAACCACCCTTTCCCACTTGGCGCCGTGCCAGGCACAAAAATTGCCATACGGCTGGAGATGAGTCCCCCGCCGACGGAGCCAGCAGGTAAAACTATGCCTTGTTATAAAGCTCTTTGGGAACCGCTTGCGTAGCCCCACAGACCTGGGGGCTGCGGGCTTTCCTGCTGCCTTCAGCCTCAAAACCACCTTTTCCCTGTGGGCACCACGGCAGGCACCAAAATGGCCATATGGGTGGAGATGGGTCCCCCGCCCAAAGAGCCAGCAGGGAAAACTATGCCTTGTTCTAAAGCTCTTTGGGAAAGGCTTGCGTTGCCCCACAGACCTGGGGGCTGCGTTCTTTCCTGCTGCCTTCAGCCTCGACAACACGCTTTCCCACTTGGCGCCGCGCCAGGCACCAAAATGGCCATACGGCTGGAGATGAGTCCCCTGCCCAAAGAGCCATCAGGGAAAACTATGCCTTGTTCTAAAGCTCTTTGGGAAAGGCTTGCATTGCCCCACAGACCTGGGGGCTGCGTTCTTTCCTGCTGCCTTCAGCCTCGACAACACGCTTTCCCACTTGGCGCCGCGCCAGGCACCAAAATGGCCATACGGCTGGAGATGAGTCCCCTGCCCAAGGAGCCGTCAGGGAAAACTATGCCTTGTTCTAAAGCTCTTTGGGAACCGCTTGTGTAGCCCAACAGTCCTGGGGGCTGCAGGCTTTCATGCTGCCTTCAGCCTCAAAACTACCCTTTCCCACTTGGTGCCGCGCCAGGCACAAAAATGGCCATATGGCTGGAGATGGGTCCCCCGCCCAAAGAGCCAGCAGGGAAAACTATGCCTTGTTCTAAAGCTCTTTGGGAACTGCTTGCATTGCCCTACAGACCTGGGGGCTGCAGGCCTTCCTGCTGCCTTCAGCCTCAAAACCACCATTTCCCTCTGGGCGCCGTGCCAGGCACGAAAAAGGCATATGGCTGGAGATGGGTCCCCCGCCCAAAGAGCCATCAGGGAAAACTATGCCTTGTTCTAAAGCTCTTTGGGAACCGCTTGCGTTGCCCCACAGACCTGGGGGCTGCAGGCTTTCATGCTGCCTTCAGCCTCAAAACTACCCTTTCCCACTTGGTGCCGCGCCAGGCACAAAAATGGCCATATGGCTGGAGATGGGTCCCCGGCCCAAAGACCCAGCAGGGAAAACTATGCCTTGTTCTAAAGCTCTTTGGGAACCGCTTCATAGCCCCACAGACCTGGGGGCTGCGGGCTTTCATGCTGCCTTCAGCCTCCAAACCACCCTTTCCCACTTGGCGCCGTGCCAGGCACAAAAATTGCCATACGGCTGGAGATGAGTCCCCCGCCGAAGGAGCCAGCAGGTAAAACTATGCCTTGTTATAAAGCTCTTTGGGAACCGCTTGCGTAGCCCCACAGACCTGGGGGCTGCGGGCTTTCCTGCTGCCTTCAGCCTCGACAACACGCTTTCCCACTTAGCGCCGCGCCAGGCACCAAAATGGCCATACGGCTGGAGATGAGTCCCCTGCCGAAGGAGCCAGCAGGGAAAACTATGCCTTGTTCTAAAGGTCTTTGGGAACCGCTTGCATAGCCCCATAGACCTGGGGGCTGCGGGCTTTCCTGCTGCCTTCAGCCTCAACACCACCCTTTCCCACTTGGCGCCGCGCCAGGCACAAAAATGGCCATATGGCTGGAGATGGGTCCCCGCCCAAAGAGCCAGCAGGGAAAACTATGCCTTGTTCTAAAGCTCTTTGGGAACCGCTTGCCTAGCCGCACAGACCTGGGGGCTGCGGGCTTTCCTGCTGCCTTCAGCCTCAAAGCCACTCTTTACAACTTGGCGCCGCGCCAGGCACAAAAATGTCCATACGGCTGGACATGGGTCCCAAGCCCAAAGAGCCATCAGGGAAAACTATGCCTTGTTCTAAAGCTCTTTGGGAACCGCTTGTGTTGTCCCACAGACCTGGGGGCTGCGGGCTTTCCTGCTGCCTTCAGCCTCAAAACCACCATTTCCCTCTGGGCGCCGGGCTAGGCACAAAAAAGGCATATGGCTGGAGATGGGTCCCCCGCCCAAAGAGCCAGCAGGGAAAAATATGCCTTGTTCTAAAGCTCTTTGGGAACAGCCTGCGTAGCCCCACAGACCTGGGGGCTGCGGGCCTTCCTGCTGCCTTCAGCCTCGACACCACCCTTTCCCACTTGGCGGCGCGCCAGGCACAAAAATGGCCATATGGCTGGAGATGGGTCCCCCGCCCAAAGAGCCAGCAGGGAAAACTATGCCTTGTTCTAAAGCTCTTTGGGAACCGATTGCGTAGCCCCACAGATCTGGGGGCTGCGGGCTTTCCTGCTGCCTTCAGCCTCAAAACCACCTTTTCCCTGTGGGCACCACGGCAGGCACCAAAATGGCCATATGGGTGGAGATGGGTCCCCCGCTCAAAGAGCCAGCAGGGAAAACTATGCCTTGTTCTAAAGCTCTTTGGGAACCGCTTGTGTAGCCCAACAGTCCTGGGGGCTGCGTTCTTTCCTGCTGCCTTCAGCCTCGACAACACGCTTTCACAGTTGGCGCCGCGCCAGGCAGAAAAATGGCCATACGGCTGGAGATGAGTCCCCTGCCCAAGGAGCCATCAGGGAAAACTATGCCTTGTTCTAAAGCTCTTAGGGAACCGCTTGCGTTGCCCCACAAACCTGGGGGCTGCGGGCTTTCCTGCTGCCTTCAGCCTAAAAACCACCCTTTCCCTCTGGGCACCACGCCAGGCACAAAAATGGCCATACAGCTGGAGATGGGTCCCCCGCCCAAAGAGCCAGCAGGGAAAACTATGCCTTGTTCTAAAGCTCTTTGGGAACCGCTTGCGTAGCCCCACAGACCTGGGGGCTGCGGGCTTTCATGCTGCCTTCAGCCTCAAAACTACCCTTTCCCACTTGGTGCCGCGCCAGGCATAAAAAAGGCATATGGCTGGAGATGGGTCCCCCGCCCAAAGAGCCAGCAGGGAAAACTATGCCTTGTTCTAAAGCTCTTTGGGAACCGCTTGCGTAGGCCCACAGACCTGGGGGCTGTGGGCTTTCCTGCTGCCTTCAGACTCGACACCACCCTTTCCCACTTGGCGCCGCGCCAGGCACAAAAAAGGCCATATGGCTGGAGATGGGTCCCACGCCCAAGGAGCCAGCAGGGAAAACTATGCCTTGTTCTAAAGCTCTTTGGGAACCGCTTGCGTAGGCCCACAGACCTGGGGGCTGCGGGCCTTCCTGCTGCCTTCAGGCTCGACACCACCCTTTCCCACTTGGTGCCGCGTCAGGCACAAAAATGGCCATACGGTTGGAGATGGGTCCCCCGCCGAAGGAGCCGACAGGGAAAATTATGCCTTGTTCTAAAGGTCTTTGGGAACCGCTTGCGTAGCCCCACAGACCTGGGGGCTGCGGGCCTTCCTGCTGCCTTCAGGCTCGACACCACCCTTTCCCACTTGGCGCGGCGCCAGGCACAAAAATGGCCATACGGCTGGAGAAGGGTCCCCCGCCCAAAGAGCCAGCAGGGAAAACTATGCCTTGTTCTAAAGCTCTTTGGGAACCTCTTGCGTAGCCCCATAGACCTGGGGGCTGCGGGCTTTCCTGCTGCCTTCAGCCTCAAAACCACCCTTTCCCTCTGGGCGCCGCGCCAGGCACAAAAAAGGCCTATGGCTGGAGATGGGTTCCACGCCCAAAGAGCCAGCAGGGAAAATTATGCCTTGTTCTAAAGCTCTTTGGGAACCGCTTGCCTAGCCGCACAGACCTGGGGGCTGCTTGCTTTCCTGCTGCCTTCAGCCTCAAAGCCACCCTTTCCCTCTGGGCGCCGGGCCAGGCACAAAAATCGATATACGGTTGGAGATGGGTCCCACGCCCAAGGAGCC
Organism: Rissa tridactyla; assembly: GCF_028500815.1. Classification (NCBI taxonomy): domain Eukaryota; kingdom Metazoa; phylum Chordata; class Aves; order Charadriiformes; family Laridae; genus Rissa; species Rissa tridactyla. Next base: position 8,326 of record NW_026529785.1, on the reverse strand, counting down.
AGCAGGGAAAATTATGCCTTGTTCTAAAGCTCTTTGGGAACCGCTTGCGTAGCCCCATAGACCTGGGGGCTGCGGGCTTTCCTGCTGCCTTCAGCCTCGACACCACCCTTTCCCACTTGGCTCCGCGACAGGCACAAAAATGGCCATACGGCTGGATGATGGGTCCCCCGCGCAAAGAGCCAGCAGGGAAAACTATGCCTTGTTCTAAGGGTCTTTGAGAACCGCTTGCGTAGCCCCAGAGACCTGGGGGCTGCGGGCTTTCCTGCTGCCTTCAGCCTCTAAACCACCCTTTCCCACTTGGCGCCGCGCCAGGCACAAAAATGGCCATACGGCTGGAGATGAGTCCCCTGCCCAAGGAGCCAGAAGGGAAAACTATGCCTTGTTCTAAAGCTCTTTGGGAACCGCTTGCGTAGCCCCACAGACCTGGGGGCTGCGGGCCTTCCTGCTGCCTTCAGCCTCGACACCACCCTTTCCCACTTGGCTCCGCGACAGGCACAAAAATGGCCATACGGCTGGATGATGGGTCCCCCGCCCAAAGAGCCAGCAGGGAAAACTATGCCTTGTTCTAAAGCTCTTTGGGAACCGCTTGTATTGTCCAACAGACCTGGGGGCTGCGGGCTTTCCTGCTGCCTTCAGCCTCAAAACCACCCTTTCCCTCTGGGCGCCGGGCCAGGCACAAAAAAGGCCTATGGCTGGAGATGGGTGCCACGCCCAAAGAGACAGCATGGAAAACTATGCCTTCTTCTAAAGCTCTTTCGGAACTGCTTGCGTAGCCCAACAGTCCTGGGGGCTGCAGTCTTTCCTGCTGCCTTCAGACTCGACACCACCCTTTCCCTCTGGGTGCCAGGCCAGGCAAAAAATGGCCATACGGCTGGAGATGGGTCCCCCGCCCAAAGAGCCAGCAGGGAAAACTATGCCTTGTTCTAAAGGTCTTTGGGAACCGCTTGCGTAGCCCCACAGACCTTGGGGCTGCAGGCTTTCCTGCTGCCTTCAGCCTCAAAACCACCCTTTCCCACTTGGCGCCGCGCCAGGCAAAAAAATGGCTATACGGCTGGAGATGGGTCCCCCGCCCAAGGAGCCAGCAGGGAAAACTATGCCTTGTTCTAAAGCTCTTTGTGAACCGCTTGCGTAGCCCCACAGACCTGGGGGCTGCAGGCTTTGCTGCTGCCTTCAGCCTCAAAACCACCCTTTCCCACTTGGTGCCGCGCCAGGCACAAAAATGGCCATACGGATGGAGATGGGTCCCCCGCCCAAAGAGCCAACAGGGAAAACTATGCCTTCTTCTAAAGCTCTTTGGGAACGGCTTGCGTAGCCCCACAGACCTGGGGGCTGCGGGCTTTGCTGCTGCCTTCAGGCTCAAAGCCACCCTTTCCCACTTGGCGCTGCGCCAGGCACAAAAATGGCCTATGGCTGGAGATGAGTCCGATGCCCAAAGAGGCAGCAGGGAAAACTATGCCTTGTTCTAAAGCTCTTTGGGAACTGCTTGTGTAGCCCCATAGACCTGGGGGCTGCGGGCTTTCATGCTGCCTTCAGCCTCAAAACTACCCTTTCCCAATTGGTGCCGCGACAGGCACAAAAAAGGCATATGGCTGGAGATGGGTCCCCCGCCCAAAGAGCCAGCAGGGAAAACTATGCCTTGTTCTAAGGCTCTTTGGGAACAGCTGGTGTAGCCCCACAGACCTGGGGGCTGCGGGCCTTTCTGCTGCCTTCAGCCTCGTCACCACCCTTTCACACTTGGAGCCGCGCCAGGTCCAAAAATGTCCATACGGATGGACATGGGTCCCCTGCCCAAGGAGCCAGCAGGGAAAACTATGCCTTGTTCTAAAGCTCTTTGGGAACCGCTTGCCTAGCCCCACAGACCTGGGGGCTGCGGGCTTTGCTGCTGCCTTCAGCCTCGACACCACCCTTTCCCACTTGGCGGCGCGCCAGGCACAAAAATGGCCATATGGCTGGAGATGGGTCCCCCGCCCAAAGAGCCAGCAGGGAAAACTATGCCTTGTTCTAAAGCTCTTTGGGAACCGATTGCGTAGCCCCACAGACCTGGGGGCTGCGGGCTTTCCTGCTGCCTTCAGCCTCAAAACCACCTTTTCCCTGTGGGCACCACGGCAGGCACCAAAATGGCCATATGGGTGGAGATGGGTCCCCCGCTCAAAGAGCCAGCAGGGAAAACTATGCCTTGTTCTAAAGCTCTTTGGGAACCGCTTGTGTAGCCCAACAGTCCTGGGGGCTGCGTTCTTTCCTGCTGCCTTCATCCTCGACAACACGCTTTCACAGTTGGCGCCGCGCCAGGCAGAAAAATGGCCATACGGCTGGAGATGAGTCCCCTGCCCAAGGAGCCATCAGGGAAAACTATGCCTTGTTCTAAAGCTCTTAGGGAACCGCTTGCGTTGCCCCACAAACCTGGGGGCTGCGGGCTTTCCTGCTGCCTTCAGCCTAAAAACCACCCTTTCCCTCTGGGCACCACGCCAGGCACAAAAATGGCCATACAGCTGGAGATGGGTCCCCCGCCCAAAGACCCAGCAGGGAAAACTATGCCTTGTTCTAAAGCTCTTTGGGAACCGCTTGCGTAGCCCCACAGACCTGGGGGCTGCGGGCTTTCATGCTGCCTTCAGCCTCAAAACTACCCTTTCCCACTTGGTGCCGCGCCAGGCACAAAAAAGGCATATGGCTGGAGATGGGTCCCCCGCCCAAAGAGCCAGCAGGGAAAACTATGCCTTGTTCTAAAGCTCTTTGGGAACCGCTTGCGTAGGCCCACAGACCTGGGGGCTGTGGGCTTTCCTGCTGCCTTCAGACTCGACACCACCCTTTCCCACTTGGCGCCGCGCCAGGCACAAAAAAGGCCATATGGCTGGAGATGGGTCCCACGCCCAAGGAGCCAGCAGGGAAAACTATGCCTTGTTCTAAAGCTCTTTGGGAACCGCTTGCGTAGGCCCACAGACCTGGGGGCTGCGGGCCTTCCTGCTGCCTTCAGGCTCGACACCACCCTTTCCCACTTGGTGCCGCGTCAGGCACAAAAATGGCCATACGGTTGGAGATGGGTCCCCCGCCGAAGGAGCCGGCAGGGAAAATTATGCCTTGTTCTAAAGGTCTTTGGGAACCGCTTGCGTAGCCCCACAGACCTGGGGGCTGCGGGCCTTCCTGCTGCCTTCAGGCTCGACACCACCCTTTCCCACTTGGCGCGGCGCCAGGCACAAAAATGGCCATACGGCTGGAGAAGGGTCCCCCGCCCAAAGAGCCAGCAGGGAAAACTATGCCTTGTTCTAAAGCTCTTTGGGAACCTCTTGCGTAGCCCCATAGACCTGGGGGCTCCGGGCTTTCCTGCTGCATTCAGCCTCAAAACCACCCTTTCCCTCAAGGCGCCGCGCCAGGCACAAAAAAGGCCTATGGCTGGAGATGGGTTCCACGCCCAAAGAGCCAGCAGGGAAAATTATGCCTTGTTCTAAAGCTCTTTGGGAACCGCTTGCCTAGCCGCACAGACCTGGGGGCTGCTTGCTTTCCTGCTGCCTTCAGCCTCAAAGCCACCCTTTCCCTCTGGGCGCCGGGCCAGGCACAAAAATCGATATACGGTTGGAGATGGGTCCCACGCCCAAGGAGCCAGCAGGGAAAATTATGCCTTGTTCTAAAGCTCTTTGGGAACCGCTTGCGTAGCCCCACAGACCTGGGGGCTGCGGGCTTTCCTGCTGCCTTCAGCCTCGACACCACCCTTTCCCACTTGGCTCCGCGACAGGCACAAAAATGGCCATACGGCTGGATGATGGGTCCCCCGCCCAAAGAGCCAGCAGGGAAAACTATGCCTTGTTCTAAGGGTCTTTGAGAACCGCTTGCGTAGCCCCAGAGACCTGGGGGCTGCGGGCTTTCCTGCTGCCTTCAGCCTCTAAACCACCCTTTCCCACTTGGCGCCGCGCCAGGCACAAAAATGGCCATACGGCTGGAGATGAGTCCCCTGCCCAAGGAGCCAGAAGGGAAAACTATGCCTTGTTCTAAAGCTCTTTGGGAACCGCTTGCGTAGCCCCACAGACCTGGGGGCTGCGGGCCTTCCTGCTGCCTTCAGCCTCGACACCACCCTTTCCCACTTGGCTCCGCGCCATGCACAAAAATGGCCATACGGCTGGATGATGGGTCCCCCGCCCAAAGAGCCAGCAGGGAAAACTATGCCTTCTTCTAAAGCTCTTTCGGAACTGCTTGCGTAGCCCAACAGTCCTGGGGGCTGCAGTCTTTCCTGCTGCCTTCAGACTCGACACCACCCTTTCCCTCTGGGCGCCAGGCCAGGCAAAAAAATGGCCATACGGCTGGAGATGGGTCCCCCGCCCAAAGAGCCAGCAGGGAAAACTATGCCTTGTTCTAAAGCTCTTTGGGAACCGCTTGCGTAGCCCCACAGACCTGGGGGCTGCGGGCTTTCCTGCTGCCTTCAGCCTCAAAACTACCCTTTCCCACTTGGTGCCGCGCCAGGCACAAAAATGGCCATATGGGTGGAGATGGGTGCCACGCCCAAAGAGCCAGCAGGGAAAACTATGCCTTGTTCTAAAGGTCTTTGGGAACCGCTTGCGTAGCCCCACAGACCTGGGGGCTGCAGGCTTTCCTGCTGCCTTCAGCCTCAAAACCACCCTTTCCCACTTGGCGCCGCGCCAGGCAAAAAAATGGCCTATGGCTGGAGATGAGTCCGATGCCCAAAGAGGCAGCAGGGAAAACTATGCCTTTTTCTAAAGCTCTTTGGGAACTGCTTGTGTAGCCCCATAGACCTGGGGGCTGCGGGCTTTCATGCTGCCTTCAGCCTCAAAACTACCCTTTCCCACTTGGTGCCGCGCCAGGCACAAAAATGGCCATATGGCTGGAGATGGGTCCCCGGCCCAAAGACCCAGCAGGGAAAACTATGCCTTGTTCTAAAGCTCTTTGGGAACCGCTTCATAGCCCCACAGACCTGGGGGCTGCGGGCTTTCATGCTGCCTTCAGCCTCCAAACCACCCTTTCCCACTTGGCGCCGTGCCAGGCACAAAAATTGCCATACGGCTGGAGATGAGTCCCCCGCCGAAGGAGCCAGCAGGTAAAACTATGCCTTGTTATAAAGCTCTTTGGGAACCGCTTGCGTAGCCCCACAGACCTGGGGGCTGCGGGCTTTCCTGCTGCCTTCAGCCTCGACAACACGCTTTCCCACTTAGCGCCGCGCCAGGCACCAAAATGGCCATACGGCTGGAGATGAGTCCCCTGCCGAAGGAGCCAGCAGGGAAAACTATGCCTTGTTCTAAAGGTCTTTGGGAACCGCTTGCATAGCCCCATAGACCTGGGGGCTGCGGGCTTTCCTGCTGCCTTCAGCCTCAACACCACCCTTTCCCACTTGGCGCCGCGCCAGGCACAAAAATGGCCATATGGCTGGAGATGGGTCCCCGCCCAAAGAGCCAGCAGGGAAAACTATGCCTTGTTCTAAAGCTCTTTGGGAACCGCTTGCCTAGCCGCACAGACCTGGGGGCTGCGGGCTTTCCTGCTGCCTTCAGCCTCAAAGCCACTCTTTACAACTTGGCGCCGCGCCAGGCACAAAAATGTCCATACGGCTGGACATGGGTCCCAAGCCCAAAGAGCCATCAGGGAAAACTATGCCTTGTTCTAAAGCTCTTTGGGAACCGCTTGTGTTGTCCCACAGACCTGGGGGCTGCGGGCTTTCCTGCTGCCTTCAGCCTCAAAACCACCATTTCCCTCTGGGCGCCGGGCTAGGCACAAAAAAGGCATATGGCTGGAGATGGGTCCCCCGCCCAAAGAGCCAGCAGGGAAAAATATGCCTTGTTCTAAAGCTCTTTGGGAACAGCCTGCGTAGCCCCACAGACCTGGGGGCTGCGGGCCTTCCTGCTGCCTTCAGCCTCGACACCACCCTTTCCCACTTGGCGGCGCGCCAGGCACAAAAATGGCCATATGGCTGGAGATGGGTCCCCCGCCCAAAGAGCCAGCAGGGAAAACTATGCCTTGTTCTAAAGCTCTTTGGGAACCGATTGCGTAGCCCCACAGATCTGGGGGCTGCGGGCTTTCCTGCTGCCTTCAGCCTCAAAACCACCTTTTCCCTGTGGGCACCACGGCAGGCACCAAAATGGCCATATGGGTGGAGATGGGTCCCCCGCTCAAAGAGCCAGCAGGGAAAACTATGCCTTGTTCTAAAGCTCTTTGGAACCGCTTGTGTAGCCCAACAGTCCTGGGGGCTGCGTTCTTTCCTGCTGCCTTCAGCCTCGACAACACGCTTTCACAGTTGGCGCCGCGCCAGGCAGAAAAATGGCCATACGGCTGGAGATGAGTCCCCTGCCCAAGGAGCCATCAGGGAAAACTATGCCTTGTTCTAAAGCTCTTAGGGAACCGCTTGCGTTGCCCCACAAACCTGGGGGCTGCGGGCTTTCCTGCTGCCTTCAGCCTAAAAACCACCCTTTCCCTCTGGGCACCACGCCAGGCACAAAAATGGCCATACAGCTGGAGATGGGTCCCCCGCCCAAAGACCCAGCAGGGAAAACTATGCCTTGTTCTAAAGCTCTTTGGGAACCGCTTGCGTAGCCCCACAGACCTGGGGGCTGCGGGCTTTCATGCTGCCTTCAGCCTCAAAACTACCCTTTCCCACTTGGTGCCGCGCCAGGCATAAAAAAGGCATATGGCTGGAGATGGGTCCCCCGCCCACCCAAAGAGCCAGCAGGGAAAACTATGCCTTGTTCTAAAGCTCTTTGGGAACCGCTTGCGTAGGCCCACAGACCTGGGGGCTGTGGGCTTTCCTGCTGCCTTCAGACTCGACACCACCCTTTCCCACTTGGCGCCGCGCCAGGCACAAAAAAGGCCATATGGCTGGAGATGGGTCCCACGCCCAAGGAGCCAGCAGGGAAAACTATGCCTTGTTCTAAAGCTCTTTGGGAACCGCTTGCGTAGGCCCACAGACCTGGGGGCTGCGGGCCTTCCTGCTGCCTTCAGGCTCGACACCACCCTTTCCCACTTGGTGCCGCGTCAGGCACAAAAATGGCCATACGGTTGGAGATGGGTCCCCCGCCGAAGGAGCCGACAGGGAAAATTATGCCTTGTTCTAAAGGTCTTTGGGAACCGCTTGCGTAGCCCCACAGACCTGGGGGCTGCGGGCCTTCCTGCTGCCTTCAGGCTCGACACCACCCTTTCCCACTTGGCGCGGCGCCAGGCACAAAAATGGCCATACGGCTGGAGAAGGGTCCCCCGCCCAAAGAGCCAGCAGGGAAAACTATGCCTTGTTCTAAAGCTCTTTGGGAACCTCTTGCGTAGCCCCATAGACCTGGGGGCTGCGGGCTTTCCTGCTGCCTTCAGCCTCAAAACCACCCTTTCCCTCTGGGCGCCGCGCCAGGCACAAAAAAGGCCTATGGCTGGAGATGGGTTCCACGCCCAAAGAGCCAGCAGGGAAAATTATGCCTTGTTCTAAAGCTCTTTGGGAACCGCTTGCCTAGCCGCACAGACCTGGGGGCTGCTTGCTTTCCTGCTGCCTTCAGCCTCAAAGCCACCCTTTCCCTCTGGGCGCCGGGCCAGGCACAAAAATCGATATACGGTTGGAGATGGGTCCCACGCCCAAGGAGCCAGCAGGGAAAATTATGCCTTGTTCTAAAGCTCTTTGGGAACCGCTTGCGTAGCCCCATAGACCTGGGGGCTGCGGGCTTTCCTGCTGCCTTCAGCCTCGACACCACCCTTTCCCACTTGGCTCCGCGACAGGCACAAAAATGGCCATACGGCTGGATGATGGGTCCCCCGCGCAAAGAGCCAGCAGGGAAAACTATGCCTTGTTCTAAGGGTCTTTGAGAACCGCTTGCGTAGCCCCAGAGACCTGGGGGCTGCGGGCTTTCCTGCTGCCTTCAGCCTCTAAACCACCCTTTCCCACTTGGCGCCGCGCCAGGCACAAAAATGGCCATACGGCTGGAGATGAGTCCCCTGCCCAAGGAGCCAGAAGGGAAAACTATGCCTTGTTCTAAAGCTCTTTGGGAACCGCTTGCGTAGCCCCACAGACCTGGGGGCTGCGGGCCTTCCTGCTGCCTTCAGCCTCGACACCACCCTTTCCCACTTGGCTCCGCGACAGGCACAAAAATGGCCATACGGCTGGATGATGGGTCCCCCGCCCAAAGAGCCAGCAGGGAAAACTATGCCTTGTTCTAAAGCTCTTTGGGAACCGCTTGTATTGTCCAACAGACCTGGGGGCTGCGGGCTTTCCTGCTGCCTTCAGCCTCAAAACCACCCTTTCCCTCTGGGCGCCGGGCCAGGCACAAAAAAGGCCTATGGCTGGAGATGGGTGCCACGCCCAAAGAGACAGCATGGAAAACTATGCCTTCTTCTAAAGCTCTTTCGGAACTGCTTGCGT
>NW_026529784.1:42500-46483 GCF_028500815.1 Rissa tridactyla | reverse complement strand
CCCAGTGCTGCCCCACGGCTGCCCCGCAAGCGCTCCCCGAGGAACCGCAGGCCTCTGGGCCTGCCGTCTCCCCCCAGGGAAGGCAGGCCTGCGGGTGCCCCTGGCCCCACAGCTGCCCCGCAGGGCCCCAGAGCTGCTCCACAAGTGCTCCCCGAGGAACAGCGGGGCCTCTGGGTCACATCTGCCCCACAAGTGCTGCCCCAGTGCTGCCCCACGGCTGCCCCGCAAGCGCTCCCCGAGGAACCGCAGGCCTCTGGGCCTGCCGTCTCCCCCCAGGGAAGGCAGGCCTGCGGGTGCCCCTGGCCCCACAGCTGCCCCGCAGGGCCCCAGAGCTGCTCCACAAGTGCTCCCCGAGGAACAGCGGGGCCTCTGGGTCACATCTGCCCCACAAGTGTTGCCCCAGTGCTGCCCCACGGCTGCCCCGCAAGCGCTCCCCGAGGAACCGCAGGCCTCTGGGCCTGCCGTCTCCCCCCAGGGAAGGCAGGCCTGCGGGTGCCCCTGGCCCCACAGCTGCCCCTCAAGTGCTCCCTGAGGAACAGCGGGCCTCTGGGTCACATCTTCCCCACAAGTGCTGCCCCACAGCTGCCCTGCAAGTGCTCCCCGAGGAGCCACAGGCATCTGGGCCTGCAGTCTGCTTCAGGGAACGCAGGCCTGCGGGTGCCTCTGGCCCCACAGCTTCTCAAACTCTGCCCCACGGCTGATCCGCAAGTGCTCCCTGAGGAACCGCAGGCCTCTGGGTCACATCTGCCCCACAAGTACTGCCCCAGCGCTGCCCCATGGCTGCCCTGCAGCTGCTCCTCAGGGAATAGTGGGACTCCGGGCCTGCCTTCTCCCCCCAAGGGAAGACAGGCCTGCTGGTGCCCCGGCCCCACAGCTGCCCCGCAGTGCCCCACGGCTGCCCCGCAAGTGCTCCCCGAGGAACAGCAGGCCTCTGGGTCACATCTGCCCCACAAGTACTGCCCCAGCCCTGCCCCACGGCTGCCCTGCAGGTGCTCCCCAGGGAATAGCGGGTCTGTGGGCCTGCCGTCTCCCCCCAGGGAAGACAGGCCTGCGGGTGCCGCTGGCCCCACAGCTGCCCCACAAATGCCTCATGGCTGCCCCAGCTGTGCCCCCCGGCTGCCCCACAAGTGCTCCCCAAGGCACCCAGGCGTCTGGGTCACATCTGCCCCACCCCAACTGCGCGCACACCGAGGCACTTGCACACGGGTGCACCATCTCCCCCGCCCCTTCCCATTCCCCCCTTCGCCTCTCACCCCCCCCAGCAGGCCTCTCCCCCAGCCCCAAAGCCCCGTCTGCCGCCGCACGCACACGTGCACACAACACCCACCCCACCCCCTCCAACGGGCCCGAACCTCTCGCGTGCGGCAGACGCAGACGCAGACAGAGTGTCTCCCCCCAAGCCCCGCTGCCGCCACCGAATTACCACCCACCCCCCCGCCACACCCCGCTGTCCCCCTTCACCCCCCCCTCCCCCGCCTCTATTCACCACCCGGTTCACTGCGAATCCGGCCGCCCCCTCCCCACGCTGCCCTCGGGCAGGTTTGCCACCCCCCCCCACCCCGCCCCGGCAAGGACGGCGGGAGACTTTAGGACCCAGCGGAGTCCCTGCCGGCTCCGTGCCCGGGCGGGTTAAGGGATTCCCGGTGGCGAGCGGGGATCTAACCCCGGCTGCCGAGTCTCTACCCTGCCGCGCCCCTGGCCCTGGCCGTGCCCGTGCCCGTGCCCCGGCGCTCCCGCCTTCCTTTCTCAGCCGCTCGCTCGCTCGCTCTGCTGCGCGCCTGCCCGCCCCTGCCGCGGCTGGAGAACCCACTGAACCCCCCCGCCCCCGCCCCCAGCACACACAACGCCCCCCCCCCCCCCCCCCCCCCCCCCCACCTTACCGACCCAAAACCTACTCCGAAAAGAGGCACCGCGTGCCTGCCGCCCTCTCCCCGGCCCACCTCTGCGCCGTGCTCCCCGCCCGCTCGCTGCCCGCTCTCGCCTGCCTCTGCACCGGCACCCCTTCCCCGCCGCTGCCGCTTGCCGGGCAGTGGTGTGCTCGCGCGCCCGCGCAGGGCGCGAAGCCGCGGACCGCCACGCCCCACCCCCACCCCCGCCCCCGACCTGATCCGGGTCAGGGTGGCGGCTCTGCCACTGGCGCTTAAATCACGAACAAAAAAAAGTTGAAACTTAGTTTTTCGCCCACCCCAACCCCTCCCCCCACCCACATACCCCCCCCTCGCCCGACAGCCCCCCCCCCCCCGCCCCCCCCCGCCGGGACGATCCGGGTCAGGCTGGCGGCTGTGCCAGTGACGCTAAAAACGTGAACGAAAAAAAAAGATCAAAATTATTTATCACCACCCGGTGATAAATCAAAATTATTTATGAGCCCCCGGCCCCCCCGCCGCCCCCCCACCCCCCCACCCCCCACCTGCCCGCACGCACTTGTTGGAAGGGAGGACCCGGGTCAGGCTGGCCGCTGTGCCGGTGACGCTTAAATCATGAACGAAAAGAAAAAACAAAAATATCACCCCCACCCCACACCGGCTGCCCGGTGTGCCCGGCTCCGGGGACCGGCTCGGCTGCAACTTCTACCCGCCTCCGGGGATAGGCGGGCAGGTCTACTTCGCTCCGGGAACCGGACCGGCTGTCAGGTCTACCCGGCTCCGGGGTCCGGGTCGGCTGTCAGGTCTACCCGGCTCCGGGGACCGGATCGGCTGTCAGGTCTACCCGGCTCCGGGGACCCGACCGGCTGTCAGGTCTACCCGGCTCCGGGGACCGGATCGGCTGTCAGGTCTACCTCGCTCCGGGGACCGGGTCGGCTGTCAGGTCTACCCGGCTCCGGGGTCCGGGTCGGCTGTCAGGTCTACCTCGCTCCGGGGACCGGACCGGCTGTCAGGTCTACCTCGCTCCGGGGACCGGATCGGCTGTCAGGTCTACCCGGCTCCGGGGACCGGATCGGCTGTCAGGTCTACCCGGCTCCGGGGACCCGACCGGCTGTCAGGTCTACCTAGCCCCGGGGACCGGATCGGCTGTCAGGTCTACCCGGCTCCGGGGACCGGATCGGCTGTCAGGTCTACCTCGCTCCGGGGTCGGTATCGGCTGTCAGGTCTACCTCGCTCCGGGGACCGGGTCGGCTGTCAGGTCTACCCGGCCCCGGGGAGCGGATCGGCTGTCAGGTCTACCCGGCTCCGGGGACCGGATCGGCTGTCAGGTCTACCCGGCTCCGGGGACCGGAGCGGCCGTCAGGTCTACCTCGCTCCGGGGTCCGTATCGGCTGTCAGGTCTACCCGGCTCCGGGGACCGGATCGGCTGTCAGGTCTACCCGGCTCCGGGGACCGGGTCGGCTGTCAGGTCTACCTCGCTCCGGGGTCGGTATCGGCTGTCAGGTCTACCTCGCTCCGGGGACCGGATCGGCTGTCAGGTCTACCCGGCTCCGGGGACCGGATCGGCTATCAGGTCTACCCGGCTCCGAGGACCGGATCGGCTGTCAGGTCTACCCGGCTCCGGGGACCGGATCGGCTGTCAGGTCTACCTCGCTCCGGGGACCGGATCGGCTGTCAGGTCTACCCGGCTCCGGGGACCGGTTCGGCTGTCAGGTCTACCCCGCTCCGGGGACCCGACCGGCTGTCAGGTCTACCTCGCTCCGGGGACCGGATCGGCTGTCAGGTCTACCCGGCTCCGGGGACCGGATCGGCTGTCAGGTCTACCCGGCTCCGAGGACCGCGTCGGCTGTCAGGTCTACCCGGCTCCGGGGACCGGATCGGCTGTCAGGTCTACCCGGCTCCGGGGACCACCTCGGCTGTCAGGTCTACCCGGCTCCGGAGACCGGACCGGCTGTCAGGTCTACCCGGCTCCGGGGACCGGATCGGCTGTCACGTCTACCCGGCTCCGGCGGTACTTAGTGCCGGAGTGGCCGGGTAGACCTTGTGTCCGGAGCACGCACTTCCAGCCGCCGAAGGGGTCGCTGTTTTTCGTTACCTCCAGTTGTGTCATCGTAAGAG
>NW_026529784.1:35000-37500 GCF_028500815.1 Rissa tridactyla | reverse complement strand
GGCGTCCCCCGCCCCCCGTCCCTCTCCTGCCTGGGGAGCCGGGAAGGGGGCTCCGCCGCCGCGCTCGCCCTCGGCGGGCGAGGCTCGGCAAGCCGGGTGGCGTCCCGCTTTCCCAGCGGGCGGCCCGAGCCACGGCTCTCCTCCCGGGCGCAGCGCCGGGCCAGAGGGAAACCCCGGGCCCCGGGGCCGGAGGACGTGGTTGTGGCGGCGGACGTCGGGCGCGGCCCCCGCGGGCGGACGCTCCCCCGAAGGTGGCAGTGGGGGAGGCACCCCCGCGGGGCCTAAAGTTCGTTTCCCTCGCCCCAGGGCCAGGTACCTAGCGTCCGCGCTCTCGCGGTCCCTTCCCTCGGCGCGTCTCTCGGCGCGTCTCCGGGGGTCGAAGGGCCGCGGGGGCCGGGCGGGGGTTTAAAGACTCGGGCGGCTCGGCGTCGCCCGGGGGGCCGGCCGGCCGGCGGCGGCGGCCGGGAGTTCTCTCTCGCGGTGAGAGAGCCTCTCCCGGACGGCCGTCGCCTGCGACCGCGTCCCGCGGGCGGCCCGTGCCGGGGAGGGGCACCCCTGCCCCCCCCTCTCCGCGGCCCGGTCTCGGCGGAGAGACCGCGGCGCGAGCGGTCGGCCGTGTCCGACCTGCCCGCCTCGGAACGGGCGACCCCGGCGAGGAGCGCGGGCTCCCCGCCGGGGCTCGCGGCGGGTCCCCGCAAGGGGGGGACCCGCCGCCGGGCGGCCCTACGCCCTCCCCCCGCACACCCTGTGCGCGGGGGGGGGCGGGAAGGGACGCCGCGCCTCCGTCGCAGCGGCTGCGTCGCGCTGCGGCGCCGCTCCTCCCTCCCCCGTCCGGGCGAGCGCTCGGCGTTCTCCCGCCGCTAAGCGCCGGCGAGGGCGGCACCCCGTTGCCCGAGCGGCGGCGTCGCCGCTCGGTCTAGCCGGACGGAGCCCCCCGCCGCCGAGGCCGTCCCGGCCCCGGGCCCCGCCTAGCCGCTTCGCCTCCCCGTCTTCGCCTTCCCGGCCGAGCCGTGCAGGCGGTCGGGGCAAGCGGGGGCGTCCCACTCCCGGTCTCCGCGTGGAAACGGGGAGAGCGGGAGCCGCCCCCGCCTCAGGCGGCCGTCCGCCTTCCGCTCGGCGCGTGCCCGCGGAAGGAGACGGGAAGCGGCGGCGGCGGCGGTGCCGGGGCGGGCGGCCGCCGCGCGGCGGGCCGCCGTCCGGCGGGCCGCGGGCGTCGTGCGTCGCCGGCTCGGGGCGCGTCCGCGTCCGGCCGCGGCGGCGCGGAGCCGCCGAGGTGCCGTCGGGACGGGACCCCGGGGAGGAGTTAGGCTGCCCGTGGCGCGGCGGAGCGGCGCGCGCGGAGGCGCGCGCGCGGGGTAGCCGTCGGGGCCCCCCGCGCCGCCCGCTCGAGGCGGACAGGCGGAGCGGCCGGGCGCGCCGCCGCCTCCGTGCGGAGGCCGGACCGAGCCCGGGCGCCTGGGCCGCCCCCGAAGCGAGCGAGGCGCTTGCCGTCGCCTTCGGCCGGTGGGGAGCGCGGGCTCCCAGGCCCTCGTCGCCTCTCGGGGCGTTTCCTTCCTTCCTTTCTGGCCCTCCTTGGGCGTGCTCGTACGGTCAGTCGAGGCGAGGCCCCTCCGTCTCGCCCCCGTCGCGCCGCGCTCCGCCGTTCTTTCCCCTCCCGCCCCGCGCGGGGATGCGAGGGGAGGAAGGGGGGGCCGGCCGGCGGGGCAGGCGGTTGGGCCGTCCTCCGAGAAGGGGCCGCTCCTGGCGAGCGTTCCCGGCCCTCCCGCGCGCGCGGGGCGGTGCCGAAAGACGAGACAACTCTTAGCGGTGGATCACTCGGCTCGTGCGTCGATGAAGAACGCAGCTAGCTGCGAGAATTAATGTGAATTGCAGGACACATTGATCATCGACACTTCGAACGCACTTGCGGCCCCGGGTTCCTCCCGGGGCTACGCCTGTCTGAGCGTCGCTTTGCGATCAATCGCCGGCTCGGCCGCCGCCCCTTGGCCGGGCGACGGCCGCACGAGCGGCGCGGCTGGGGTGCCTCGCAGGCCCCTCCCGAGGGCCTTCGTCCCCCTAAGTGCAGACTCGGGGAGCGCTCCGAAGCTCCCCGCTCCCGGAGCGCCCGCTCTGCGGAGCTCGTCTCGCCGGTGGTTGGCCGGGGCTCGCCGAGTCCGGTCGGGCCCGGCGCGGCGGTGGGGAGAGACGCCGGTCGGGGGGAGGCGCGGGCCTCGTCCCCGGCCCTCCCGCGCGGGCGGCTGTCTGCGGGTGGGTACCGCGCGGTACCGTGCCGTCGCTGCCGCGCGCGCGCGCCGAGCGTGCCGGGGACGGGGGTCATCCCCGTCGCCGCCCCCCCTTCCTCTCCCGTCTCTCCCCGACGACCCGCCGCCCCCCGAGCGCCCGCCGGCGGGTGGGGGGGGAGCGAGGTCGCGGCCGGGCCGGGGCGCCGGCGGCTGCGGCGGCGGCGGCGAGTCGGGCGACGGCCGCGCCCGCGCGGCCGCCGCTTCTCCGTCGTCGTCGC
>NW_026529784.1:20000-27500 GCF_028500815.1 Rissa tridactyla | reverse complement strand
CGCTCCCCGAGGAGCCGCAGGCCTCTGGGCCTGCCGTCTCCCCCCAGGGAAGACAGGCCTGCGGGTGCCCCCGGCCCCACAGCTTCCCCACCAGTGCCCCACAGCAGCCTTGCAAGTGCTCCCCGAGGAACAGCAGGCTTCTGGGTCACATCTGCCCCACAAGTACTGCCCCCACGGCTGCCCCACGGCCGCCCCGCAAGCGCTCCCCGAGGAACCGCAGGCCTCTGGGCCTGCCGTCTCCCCCCAGGGAAGACAGGCCTGCGGGTGCCCCCGGCCCCACAGCTTCCCCACCAGTGCCCCACAGCAGCCTTGCAAGTGCTCCCCGAGGAACAGCAGGCTTCTGGGTCACATCTGCCCCACAAGTACTGCCCCCACGGCTGCCCCGCAAGTGCTCCCCGAGGAACAGCATGCCTCGGGCCTGCCGTCTGCCCTCAGGAAAGACAGGCCTGCGGGTGCCCCCGGCCCCACAGCTTCCCCACCAGTGCCCCACAGCAGCCTTGCAAGTGCTCCCCGAGGAACAGCAGGCTTCTGGGTCACATCTGCCCCACAAGTACTGCCCCCGTGCTGCCCCACGGCTGCCCCGCAAGCGCTCCCCGAGGAACCGCAGGCCTCTGGGCCTGCCGTCTCCCCCCAGGGAAGGCAGGCCTGCGGGTGCCCCTGCCCCCACAGCTGCCCCGCAGGGCCCCACAGCTGCTCCACAAGTGCTCCCCGAGGAACAGCGGGGCCTCTGGGTCACATCTGCCCCACAAGTGCTGCCCCAGTGCTGCCCCACGGCTGCCCCGCAAGCGCTCCCCGAGGAACCGCAGGCCTCTGGGCCTGCCGTCTCCCCCCAGGGAAGGCAGACATGTGGGTGCCCCTGCCCCCACAGCTGCCCCGCAGGGCCCCACAGCTGCTCCACAAGTGCTCCCCGAGGAACAGCGGGGCCTCTGGGTCACATCTGCCCCACAAGTGCTGCCCCAGTGCTGCCCCACGGCTGACCCACAAGTGCTCCCCGAGGAACCGCAGGCCTCTGGGCCTGCCGTCTCCCCCCAGGGAAGGCAGGCCTGCGGGTGCCCCTGGCCCCACAGCTTCCCCACCAGTGCCCCACAGCAGCCTTGCAAGTGCTCCCCGAGGAACAGCAGGCTTCTGGGTCACGTCTGCCCCACAAGTGCTGCCCCACGGCTGCCCCGCGAGTGCTCCCCGAGGAACCGCAGGCATCTGGGCCTGCAGTCTGCTTCCAGGGAAGGCAGGCCTGCGGGTGCCCCTGGCCCCACAGCTGCCCCGCAGGGCCCCAGAGCTGCTCCACAAGTGCTCCCCGAGGAACAGCGGGGCCTCTGGGTCACATCTGCCCCACAAGTGCTGCCCCAGTGCTGCCCCACGGCTGCCCCGCAAGCGCTCCCCGAGGAACCGCAGGCCTCTGGGCCTGCCGTCTCCCCCCAGGGAAGGCAGGCCTGCGGGTGCCCCTGGCCCCACAGCTGCCCCGCAGGGCCCCAGAGCTGCTCCACAAGTGCTCCCCGAGGAACAGCGGGGCCTCTGGGTCACATCTGCCCCACAAGTGCTGCCCCAGTGCTGCCCCACGGCTGCCCCGCAAGCGCTCCCCGAGGAACCGCAGGCCTCTGGGCCTGCCGTCTCCCCCCAGGGAAGGCAGGCCTGCGGGTGCCCCTGGCCCCACAGCTGCCCCGCAGGGCCCCAGAGCTGCTCCACAAGTGCTCCCCGAGGAACAGCGGGGCCTCTGGGTCACATCTGCCCCACAAGTGCTGCCCCAGTGCTGCCCCACGGCTGCCCCGCAAGCGCTCCCCGAGGAACCGCAGGCCTCTGGGCCTGCCGTCTCCCCCCAGGGAAGGCAGGCCTGCGGGTGCCCCTGGCCCCACAGCTGCCCCGCAGGGCCCCAGAGCTGCTCCACAAGTGCTCCCCGAGGAACAGCGGGGCCTCTGGGTCACATCTGCCCCACAAGTGCTGCCCCAGTGCTGCCCCACGGCTGCCCCGCAAGCGCTCCCCGAGGAACCGCAGGCCTCTGGGCCTGCCGTCTCCCCCCAGGGAAGGCAGGCCTGCGGGTGCCCCTGGCCCCACAGCTGCCCCGCAGGGCCCCAGAGCTGCTCCACAAGTGCTCCCCGAGGAACAGCGGGGCCTCTGGGTCACATCTGCCCCACAAGTGCTGCCCCAGTGCTGCCCCACGGCTGCCCCGCAAGCGCTCCCCGAGGAACCGCAGGCCTCTGGGCCTGCCGTCTCCCCCCAGGGAAGGCAGGCCTGCGGGTGCCCCTGGCCCCACAGCTGCCCCGCAGGGCCCCAGAGCTGCTCCACAAGTGCTCCCCGAGGAACAGCGGGGCCTCTGGGTCACATCTGCCCCACAAGTGCTGCCCCAGTGCTGCCCCACGGCTGCCCCGCAAGCGCTCCCCGAGGAACCGCAGGCCTCTGGGCCTGCCGTCTCCCCCCAGGGAAGGCAGGCCTGCGGGTGCCCCTGGCCCCACAGCTGCCCCGCAGGGCCCCAGAGCTGCTCCACAAGTGCTCCCCGAGGAACAGCGGGGCCTCTGGGTCACATCTGCCCCACAAGTGTTGCCCCAGTGCTGCCCCACGGCTGCCCCGCAAGCGCTCCCCGAGGAACCGCAGGCCTCTGGGCCTGCCGTCTCCCCCCAGGGAAGGCAGGCCTGCGGGTGCCCCTGGCCCCACAGCTGCCCCTCAAGTGCTCCCTGAGGAACAGCGGGCCTCTGGGTCACATCTTCCCCACAAGTGCTGCCCCACAGCTGCCCTGCAAGTGCTCCCCGAGGAGCCACAGGCATCTGGGCCTGCAGTCTGCTTCAGGGAACGCAGGCCTGCGGGTGCCTCTGGCCCCACAGCTTCTCAAACTCTGCCCCACGGCTGATCCGCAAGTGCTCCCTGAGGAACCGCAGGCCTCTGGGTCACATCTGCCCCACAAGTACTGCCCCAGCGCTGCCCCATGGCTGCCCTGCAGCTGCTCCTCAGGGAATAGTGGGACTCCGGGCCTGCCTTCTCCCCCCAAGGGAAGACAGGCCTGCTGGTGCCCCGGCCCCACAGCTGCCCCGCAGTGCCCCACGGCTGCCCCGCAAGTGCTCCCCGAGGAACAGCAGGCCTCTGGGTCACATCTGCCCCACAAGTACTGCCCCAGCCCTGCCCCACGGCTGCCCTGCAGGTGCTCCCCAGGGAATAGCGGGTCTGTGGGCCTGCCGTCTCCCCCCAGGGAAGACAGGCCTGCGGGTGCCGCTGGCCCCACAGCTGCCCCACAAATGCCTCATGGCTGCCCCAGCTGTGCCCCCCGGCTGCCCCACAAGTGCTCCCCAAGGCACCCAGGCGTCTGGGTCACATCTGCCCCACCCCAACTGCGCGCACACCGAGGCACTTGCACACGGGTGCACCATCTCCCCCGCCCCTTCCCATTCCCCCCTTCGCCTCTCACCCCCCCCAGCAGGCCTCTCCCCCAGCCCCAAAGCCCCGTCTGCCGCCGCACGCACACGTGCACACAACACCCACCCCACCCCCTCCAACGGGCCCGAACCTCTCGCGTGCGGCAGACGCAGACGCAGACAGAGTGTCTCCCCCCAAGCCCCGCTGCCGCCACCGAATTACCACCCACCCCCCCGCCACACCCCGCTGTCCCCCTTCACCCCCCCCTCCCCCGCCTCTATTCACCACCCGGTTCACTGCGAATCCGGCCGCCCCCTCCCCACGCTGCCCTCGGGCAGGTTTGCCACCCCCCCCCACCCCGCCCCGGCAAGGACGGCGGGAGACTTTAGGACCCAGCGGAGTCCCTGCCGGCTCCGTGCCCGGGCGGGTTAAGGGATTCCCGGTGGCGAGCGGGGATCTAACCCCGGCTGCCGAGTCTCTACCCTGCCGCGCCCCTGGCCCTGGCCGTGCCCGTGCCCGTGCCCCGGCGCTCCCGCCTTCCTTTCTCAGCCGCTCGCTCGCTCGCTCTGCTGCGCGCCTGCCCGCCCCTGCCGCGGCTGGAGAACCCACTGAACCCCCCCGCCCCCGCCCCCAGCACACACAACGCCCCCCCCCCCCCCCCCCCCCCCCCCCACCTTACCGACCCAAAACCTACTCCGAAAAGAGGCACCGCGTGCCTGCCGCCCTCTCCCCGGCCCACCTCTGCGCCGTGCTCCCCGCCCGCTCGCTGCCCGCTCTCGCCTGCCTCTGCACCGGCACCCCTTCCCCGCCGCTGCCGCTTGCCGGGCAGTGGTGTGCTCGCGCGCCCGCGCAGGGCGCGAAGCCGCGGACCGCCACGCCCCACCCCCACCCCCGCCCCCGACCTGATCCGGGTCAGGGTGGCGGCTCTGCCACTGGCGCTTAAATCACGAACAAAAAAAAGTTGAAACTTAGTTTTTCGCCCACCCCAACCCCTCCCCCCACCCACATACCCCCCCCTCGCCCGACAGCCCCCCCCCCCCCCGCCCCCCCCCGCCGGGACGATCCGGGTCAGGCTGGCGGCTGTGCCAGTGACGCTAAAAACGTGAACGAAAAAAAAAGATCAAAATTATTTATCACCACCCGGTGATAAATCAAAATTATTTATGAGCCCCCGGCCCCCCCGCCGCCCCCCCACCCCCCCACCCCCCACCTGCCCGCACGCACTTGTTGGAAGGGAGGACCCGGGTCAGGCTGGCCGCTGTGCCGGTGACGCTTAAATCATGAACGAAAAGAAAAAACAAAAATATCACCCCCACCCCACACCGGCTGCCCGGTGTGCCCGGCTCCGGGGACCGGCTCGGCTGCAACTTCTACCCGCCTCCGGGGATAGGCGGGCAGGTCTACTTCGCTCCGGGAACCGGACCGGCTGTCAGGTCTACCCGGCTCCGGGGTCCGGGTCGGCTGTCAGGTCTACCCGGCTCCGGGGACCGGATCGGCTGTCAGGTCTACCCGGCTCCGGGGACCCGACCGGCTGTCAGGTCTACCCGGCTCCGGGGACCGGATCGGCTGTCAGGTCTACCTCGCTCCGGGGACCGGGTCGGCTGTCAGGTCTACCCGGCTCCGGGGTCCGGGTCGGCTGTCAGGTCTACCTCGCTCCGGGGACCGGACCGGCTGTCAGGTCTACCTCGCTCCGGGGACCGGATCGGCTGTCAGGTCTACCCGGCTCCGGGGACCGGATCGGCTGTCAGGTCTACCCGGCTCCGGGGACCCGACCGGCTGTCAGGTCTACCTAGCCCCGGGGACCGGATCGGCTGTCAGGTCTACCCGGCTCCGGGGACCGGATCGGCTGTCAGGTCTACCTCGCTCCGGGGTCGGTATCGGCTGTCAGGTCTACCTCGCTCCGGGGACCGGGTCGGCTGTCAGGTCTACCCGGCCCCGGGGAGCGGATCGGCTGTCAGGTCTACCCGGCTCCGGGGACCGGATCGGCTGTCAGGTCTACCCGGCTCCGGGGACCGGAGCGGCCGTCAGGTCTACCTCGCTCCGGGGTCCGTATCGGCTGTCAGGTCTACCCGGCTCCGGGGACCGGATCGGCTGTCAGGTCTACCCGGCTCCGGGGACCGGGTCGGCTGTCAGGTCTACCTCGCTCCGGGGTCGGTATCGGCTGTCAGGTCTACCTCGCTCCGGGGACCGGATCGGCTGTCAGGTCTACCCGGCTCCGGGGACCGGATCGGCTATCAGGTCTACCCGGCTCCGAGGACCGGATCGGCTGTCAGGTCTACCCGGCTCCGGGGACCGGATCGGCTGTCAGGTCTACCTCGCTCCGGGGACCGGATCGGCTGTCAGGTCTACCCGGCTCCGGGGACCGGTTCGGCTGTCAGGTCTACCCCGCTCCGGGGACCCGACCGGCTGTCAGGTCTACCTCGCTCCGGGGACCGGATCGGCTGTCAGGTCTACCCGGCTCCGGGGACCGGATCGGCTGTCAGGTCTACCCGGCTCCGAGGACCGCGTCGGCTGTCAGGTCTACCCGGCTCCGGGGACCGGATCGGCTGTCAGGTCTACCCGGCTCCGGGGACCACCTCGGCTGTCAGGTCTACCCGGCTCCGGAGACCGGACCGGCTGTCAGGTCTACCCGGCTCCGGGGACCGGATCGGCTGTCACGTCTACCCGGCTCCGGCGGTACTTAGTGCCGGAGTGGCCGGGTAGACCTTGTGTCCGGAGCACGCACTTCCAGCCGCCGAAGGGGTCGCTGTTTTTCGTTACCTCCAGTTGTGTCATCGTAAGAGGCGGCGTGTTTGGCGCGCCTCCCCGGTGGGCAGTGCCTGCGCTCTTGAGGCCGTCCGGGGGTAGAGACGTGATTTTCCGTATATGGGAGGGAGTACTTACTCGGCTCCTAAGGGCTTCCAGCGCGAACGCGCATCCTGCGGGCTGACTTCCCGCTGAAAGCAGAGGTGAGGGGCGGCACCTCTGGCTACTCTCCTGGCAGACACGCGTGCATTACCGAACGAAATTTGTTGCTCCGGGGTAGGCGTCTCCCCGCTGGGCAGGGCGAAGAGCGGTGGCCGGCGGCGGTCACCGGCACTTTCGAATGCCGGAAGACCGGGGGAGACAAGCCTGCCGCGGCTTTCCCCCGGTCCTCTCGTGCTCAGTCCCCAGGGAACCGTGCTCCCGAGCGGGTGGACGGCGGCAGCCTCCCGCTCCCCCCCGCATTTTGCCTGATCCACACCCGCAGCCAGCGCCCGCTGAGGCGTTCACCCAGGGGCGCGCCGCGGAGGCTCCACGCCGGACCTCTCGCAGACGTCGCCTCCTCGCTCGCACGCAGGGCCCCGCGTCTGTCTGGCCGTCCACCCCCGGGTGGCGGTTGGCGCGCGCGGCTGTCGGCTGTCCCAGGAACTGTGGCCGTGGGGCCTCGGGAGCGCTCTTTGCTCCCCCTCGATTCTCTTGCTTTTCTCTATCACCGATCGTTCTGGCATACCCGGGGCGCGTCGGAGGGGCTGCGGGGCGGGCCGGCCGTCAAACGCCGGTGTTCAGGTCCCGTAGCACCCCTCCACCAGACGCGTCCCTCTCACTCGCACGCAGGGCCCCCGTGTCTGGTTGCCCACCCCCGGGTGAGCGGCTGGCACGCGCGCGGCTGTCGGCTGTCCCAGGACCGTGGCCGTGGGGCCTCCGGGAGCGCTCTTTGCTCCCTCCCGTCTCTCGCCTTTTCTCCTATCCCCGATCGATGAGGCATTTCGGGTCGCGTCGGAGAGGGCCCTCGGCGGGCCGGCTCCTCCGTGCTCTCCGTCCCGGGGAGGCGCGGCGGTGTCCGGTGTTCAGGCAGGGTGGTCTCCTTTCCAATTCGCTTCCCGTCGCACGCGAGGTGTCAGCCCTCCTTTCCCGGGAGCGGCTTCACCGAACCCAGCTCTGTGACGGCCGTGTGGCCCCGCCAGTTTCTCAGGTGTCCTAAAGCACGCCGGGCGCCGGTGCCGGCCTCGGTCCGGGTGCCCCGTGGGTGCCGGCCGCGAGCAGCGCTGGGCGGCGGGGGCGGCTTAGCCAAGGCAAGAGAATTCCGGGCAAGGCAAGCTGAGCCGAGCGAGGCGGCCGTCACCCGCCCGGGTGGCGGGCCCCCTGCGGCGCGCCGCGGGCGGCAAGGGGGGCGTCCCCCTCCGCCGCTGCCGCCGCTGC
>NW_026529784.1:0-7500 GCF_028500815.1 Rissa tridactyla | reverse complement strand
CACAAACCGGCCCCCCCCCCCCGCCCCAAAGCCGTGCCGGGTAGACCTGGCAGATTGAGCGGAGATTGATTTTGTGGGCGTTTTCTTTGTTGTTTTTTTCCTCTCCTCCGTTGGTGTGTAGTCCTCCTCCGCCCCCGCCCCCCCCCCCCCATTACCTGGCTTCGATTCTGTTTCTCGCCGTGCGAAGGAGGGCGGGTGACTTCAGCCGGGCCTGTGACCCGCTCGTCTTCCGGCAGCCCCCCCGGCCCGCGCCCTAGCCGCTGGAACCGGGCCCCGGGAGCCCAGGTCTCACCCCACGCGGCGGCGGCGGCGGCGGTGGGGCGGCAGCAGCAGCAGCTGCTTTCCCAAGGACGGGTGCCACGGGCAGAAGAGCGGCCCGAGGGCCTCCCCCCCCCCCCCCCCCCGACAGGCACAGGTGCAGGCCGGGCAAGGACGCGGCCCAGCGAGCCGGCTGTAACAGAGAAGGCGGCGTTCTGGAGAGCGTTACAAATCCTTTGCATCTCTTTCGGGCGTGCACCGTGCACCCCCGAAACACACCCGCCCCCCCCCCCCCCCCCCCCCCCGGCCCTCCTCAGTCCCCCCTCCACACCCCCAAGACCCCGTCTGCCACCTCGCGCACACGTGCGCGCAACACAGACGCGCCGACGCAGACGAGCGCCCCCCCCCCCCCACCTCCCAGGCCAAGACCCCTCACGAGTGGCAGACACGGGCACACACCCAGCCCACCCACACCCACCCCGCGCCGCCCCACAACTCACCCACAGGCAGGGACCCGACTGACCCTCAAGGACCACACAGGCCTCCGGGACCCCTCTACCCGCCAAGGCAGCCAGGCATCTGGGTCACATCTGCCCCACAAGTACTGCACCCGCGCTGCCCCATCGCTGCCCCGCAAGTTCCCCCCGAGGAATGGCGGGCCTCAGGGCCCGCCGTCTCCCCCCAGGGAAGACAGGCCTGCGGGTGCCCCCGGCCCCACAGCTTCCCCACCAGTGCCCCACAGCAGCCTTGCAAGTGCTCCCCGAGGAACAGCAGGCTTCTGGGTCACATCTGCCCCACAAGTACTGCCCCCGTGCTGCCCCACGGCCGCCCCGCAAGCGCTCCCCGAGGAGCCGCAGGCCTCTGGGCCTGCCGTCTCCCCCCAGGGAAGACAGGCCTGCGGGTGCCCCCGGCCCCACAGCTTCCCCACCAGTGCCCCACAGCAGCCTTGCAAGTGCTCCCCGAGGAACAGCAGGCTTCTGGGTCACATCTGCCCCACAAGTACTGCCCCCACGGCTGCCCCACGGCCGCCCCGCAAGCGCTCCCCGAGGAACCGCAGGCCTCTGGGCCTGCCGTCTCCCCCCAGGGAAGACAGGCCTGCGGGTGCCCCCGGCCCCACAGCTTCCCCACCAGTGCCCCACAGCAGCCTTGCAAGTGCTCCCCGAGGAACAGCAGGCTTCTGGGTCACATCTGCCCCACAAGTACTGCCCCCACGGCTGCCCCGCAAGTGCTCCCCGAGGAACAGCATGCCTCGGGCCTGCCGTCTGCCCTCAGGAAAGACAGGCCTGCGGGTGCCCCCGGCCCCACAGCTTCCCCACCAGTGCCCCACAGCAGCCTTGCAAGTGCTCCCCGAGGAACAGCAGGCTTCTGGGTCACATCTGCCCCACAAGTACTGCCCCCGTGCTGCCCCACGGCTGCCCCGCAAGCGCTCCCCGAGGAACCGCAGGCCTCTGGGCCTGCCGTCTCCCCCCAGGGAAGGCAGGCCTGCGGGTGCCCCTGCCCCCACAGCTGCCCCGCAGGGCCCCACAGCTGCTCCACAAGTGCTCCCCGAGGAACAGCGGGGCCTCTGGGTCACATCTGCCCCACAAGTGCTGCCCCAGTGCTGCCCCACGGCTGCCCCGCAAGCGCTCCCCGAGGAACCGCAGGCCTCTGGGCCTGCCGTCTCCCCCCAGGGAAGGCAGACATGTGGGTGCCCCTGCCCCCACAGCTGCCCCGCAGGGCCCCACAGCTGCTCCACAAGTGCTCCCCGAGGAACAGCGGGGCCTCTGGGTCACATCTGCCCCACAAGTGCTGCCCCAGTGCTGCCCCACGGCTGACCCACAAGTGCTCCCCGAGGAACCGCAGGCCTCTGGGCCTGCCGTCTCCCCCCAGGGAAGGCAGGCCTGCGGGTGCCCCTGGCCCCACAGCTTCCCCACCAGTGCCCCACAGCAGCCTTGCAAGTGCTCCCCGAGGAACAGCAGGCTTCTGGGTCACGTCTGCCCCACAAGTGCTGCCCCACGGCTGCCCCGCGAGTGCTCCCCGAGGAACCGCAGGCATCTGGGCCTGCAGTCTGCTTCCAGGGAAGGCAGGCCTGCGGGTGCCCCTGGCCCCACAGCTGCCCCGCAGGGCCCCAGAGCTGCTCCACAAGTGCTCCCCGAGGAACAGCGGGGCCTCTGGGTCACATCTGCCCCACAAGTGCTGCCCCAGTGCTGCCCCACGGCTGCCCCGCAAGCGCTCCCCGAGGAACCGCAGGCCTCTGGGCCTGCCGTCTCCCCCCAGGGAAGGCAGGCCTGCGGGTGCCCCTGGCCCCACAGCTGCCCCGCAGGGCCCCAGAGCTGCTCCACAAGTGCTCCCCGAGGAACAGCGGGGCCTCTGGGTCACATCTGCCCCACAAGTGCTGCCCCAGTGCTGCCCCACGGCTGCCCCGCAAGCGCTCCCCGAGGAACCGCAGGCCTCTGGGCCTGCCGTCTCCCCCCAGGGAAGGCAGGCCTGCGGGTGCCCCTGGCCCCACAGCTGCCCCGCAGGGCCCCAGAGCTGCTCCACAAGTGCTCCCCGAGGAACAGCGGGGCCTCTGGGTCACATCTGCCCCACAAGTGCTGCCCCAGTGCTGCCCCACGGCTGCCCCGCAAGCGCTCCCCGAGGAACCGCAGGCCTCTGGGCCTGCCGTCTCCCCCCAGGGAAGGCAGGCCTGCGGGTGCCCCTGGCCCCACAGCTGCCCCGCAGGGCCCCAGAGCTGCTCCACAAGTGCTCCCCGAGGAACAGCGGGGCCTCTGGGTCACATCTGCCCCACAAGTGCTGCCCCAGTGCTGCCCCACGGCTGCCCCGCAAGCGCTCCCCGAGGAACCGCAGGCCTCTGGGCCTGCCGTCTCCCCCCAGGGAAGGCAGGCCTGCGGGTGCCCCTGGCCCCACAGCTGCCCCGCAGGGCCCCAGAGCTGCTCCACAAGTGCTCCCCGAGGAACAGCGGGGCCTCTGGGTCACATCTGCCCCACAAGTGCTGCCCCAGTGCTGCCCCACGGCTGCCCCGCAAGCGCTCCCCGAGGAACCGCAGGCCTCTGGGCCTGCCGTCTCCCCCCAGGGAAGGCAGGCCTGCGGGTGCCCCTGGCCCCACAGCTGCCCCGCAGGGCCCCAGAGCTGCTCCACAAGTGCTCCCCGAGGAACAGCGGGGCCTCTGGGTCACATCTGCCCCACAAGTGCTGCCCCAGTGCTGCCCCACGGCTGCCCCGCAAGCGCTCCCCGAGGAACCGCAGGCCTCTGGGCCTGCCGTCTCCCCCCAGGGAAGGCAGGCCTGCGGGTGCCCCTGGCCCCACAGCTGCCCCGCAGGGCCCCAGAGCTGCTCCACAAGTGCTCCCCGAGGAACAGCGGGGCCTCTGGGTCACATCTGCCCCACAAGTGTTGCCCCAGTGCTGCCCCACGGCTGCCCCGCAAGCGCTCCCCGAGGAACCGCAGGCCTCTGGGCCTGCCGTCTCCCCCCAGGGAAGGCAGGCCTGCGGGTGCCCCTGGCCCCACAGCTGCCCCTCAAGTGCTCCCTGAGGAACAGCGGGCCTCTGGGTCACATCTTCCCCACAAGTGCTGCCCCACAGCTGCCCTGCAAGTGCTCCCCGAGGAGCCACAGGCATCTGGGCCTGCAGTCTGCTTCAGGGAACGCAGGCCTGCGGGTGCCTCTGGCCCCACAGCTTCTCAAACTCTGCCCCACGGCTGATCCGCAAGTGCTCCCTGAGGAACCGCAGGCCTCTGGGTCACATCTGCCCCACAAGTACTGCCCCAGCGCTGCCCCATGGCTGCCCTGCAGCTGCTCCTCAGGGAATAGTGGGACTCCGGGCCTGCCTTCTCCCCCCAAGGGAAGACAGGCCTGCTGGTGCCCCGGCCCCACAGCTGCCCCGCAGTGCCCCACGGCTGCCCCGCAAGTGCTCCCCGAGGAACAGCAGGCCTCTGGGTCACATCTGCCCCACAAGTACTGCCCCAGCCCTGCCCCACGGCTGCCCTGCAGGTGCTCCCCAGGGAATAGCGGGTCTGTGGGCCTGCCGTCTCCCCCCAGGGAAGACAGGCCTGCGGGTGCCGCTGGCCCCACAGCTGCCCCACAAATGCCTCATGGCTGCCCCAGCTGTGCCCCCCGGCTGCCCCACAAGTGCTCCCCAAGGCACCCAGGCGTCTGGGTCACATCTGCCCCACCCCAACTGCGCGCACACCGAGGCACTTGCACACGGGTGCACCATCTCCCCCGCCCCTTCCCATTCCCCCCTTCGCCTCTCACCCCCCCCAGCAGGCCTCTCCCCCAGCCCCAAAGCCCCGTCTGCCGCCGCACGCACACGTGCACACAACACCCACCCCACCCCCTCCAACGGGCCCGAACCTCTCGCGTGCGGCAGACGCAGACGCAGACAGAGTGTCTCCCCCCAAGCCCCGCTGCCGCCACCGAATTACCACCCACCCCCCCGCCACACCCCGCTGTCCCCCTTCACCCCCCCCTCCCCCGCCTCTATTCACCACCCGGTTCACTGCGAATCCGGCCGCCCCCTCCCCACGCTGCCCTCGGGCAGGTTTGCCACCCCCCCCCACCCCGCCCCGGCAAGGACGGCGGGAGACTTTAGGACCCAGCGGAGTCCCTGCCGGCTCCGTGCCCGGGCGGGTTAAGGGATTCCCGGTGGCGAGCGGGGATCTAACCCCGGCTGCCGAGTCTCTACCCTGCCGCGCCCCTGGCCCTGGCCGTGCCCGTGCCCGTGCCCCGGCGCTCCCGCCTTCCTTTCTCAGCCGCTCGCTCGCTCGCTCTGCTGCGCGCCTGCCCGCCCCTGCCGCGGCTGGAGAACCCACTGAACCCCCCCGCCCCCGCCCCCAGCACACACAACGCCCCCCCCCCCCCCCCCCCCCCCCCCCACCTTACCGACCCAAAACCTACTCCGAAAAGAGGCACCGCGTGCCTGCCGCCCTCTCCCCGGCCCACCTCTGCGCCGTGCTCCCCGCCCGCTCGCTGCCCGCTCTCGCCTGCCTCTGCACCGGCACCCCTTCCCCGCCGCTGCCGCTTGCCGGGCAGTGGTGTGCTCGCGCGCCCGCGCAGGGCGCGAAGCCGCGGACCGCCACGCCCCACCCCCACCCCCGCCCCCGACCTGATCCGGGTCAGGGTGGCGGCTCTGCCACTGGCGCTTAAATCACGAACAAAAAAAAGTTGAAACTTAGTTTTTCGCCCACCCCAACCCCTCCCCCCACCCACATACCCCCCCCTCGCCCGACAGCCCCCCCCCCCCCCGCCCCCCCCCGCCGGGACGATCCGGGTCAGGCTGGCGGCTGTGCCAGTGACGCTAAAAACGTGAACGAAAAAAAAAGATCAAAATTATTTATCACCACCCGGTGATAAATCAAAATTATTTATGAGCCCCCGGCCCCCCCGCCGCCCCCCCACCCCCCCACCCCCCACCTGCCCGCACGCACTTGTTGGAAGGGAGGACCCGGGTCAGGCTGGCCGCTGTGCCGGTGACGCTTAAATCATGAACGAAAAGAAAAAACAAAAATATCACCCCCACCCCACACCGGCTGCCCGGTGTGCCCGGCTCCGGGGACCGGCTCGGCTGCAACTTCTACCCGCCTCCGGGGATAGGCGGGCAGGTCTACTTCGCTCCGGGAACCGGACCGGCTGTCAGGTCTACCCGGCTCCGGGGTCCGGGTCGGCTGTCAGGTCTACCCGGCTCCGGGGACCGGATCGGCTGTCAGGTCTACCCGGCTCCGGGGACCCGACCGGCTGTCAGGTCTACCCGGCTCCGGGGACCGGATCGGCTGTCAGGTCTACCTCGCTCCGGGGACCGGGTCGGCTGTCAGGTCTACCCGGCTCCGGGGTCCGGGTCGGCTGTCAGGTCTACCTCGCTCCGGGGACCGGACCGGCTGTCAGGTCTACCTCGCTCCGGGGACCGGATCGGCTGTCAGGTCTACCCGGCTCCGGGGACCGGATCGGCTGTCAGGTCTACCCGGCTCCGGGGACCCGACCGGCTGTCAGGTCTACCTAGCCCCGGGGACCGGATCGGCTGTCAGGTCTACCCGGCTCCGGGGACCGGATCGGCTGTCAGGTCTACCTCGCTCCGGGGTCGGTATCGGCTGTCAGGTCTACCTCGCTCCGGGGACCGGGTCGGCTGTCAGGTCTACCCGGCCCCGGGGAGCGGATCGGCTGTCAGGTCTACCCGGCTCCGGGGACCGGATCGGCTGTCAGGTCTACCCGGCTCCGGGGACCGGAGCGGCCGTCAGGTCTACCTCGCTCCGGGGTCCGTATCGGCTGTCAGGTCTACCCGGCTCCGGGGACCGGATCGGCTGTCAGGTCTACCCGGCTCCGGGGACCGGGTCGGCTGTCAGGTCTACCTCGCTCCGGGGTCGGTATCGGCTGTCAGGTCTACCTCGCTCCGGGGACCGGATCGGCTGTCAGGTCTACCCGGCTCCGGGGACCGGATCGGCTATCAGGTCTACCCGGCTCCGAGGACCGGATCGGCTGTCAGGTCTACCCGGCTCCGGGGACCGGATCGGCTGTCAGGTCTACCTCGCTCCGGGGACCGGATCGGCTGTCAGGTCTACCCGGCTCCGGGGACCGGTTCGGCTGTCAGGTCTACCCCGCTCCGGGGACCCGACCGGCTGTCAGGTCTACCTCGCTCCGGGGACCGGATCGGCTGTCAGGTCTACCCGGCTCCGGGGACCGGATCGGCTGTCAGGTCTACCCGGCTCCGAGGACCGCGTCGGCTGTCAGGTCTACCCGGCTCCGGGGACCGGATCGGCTGTCAGGTCTACCCGGCTCCGGGGACCACCTCGGCTGTCAGGTCTACCCGGCTCCGGAGACCGGACCGGCTGTCAGGTCTACCCGGCTCCGGGGACCGGATCGGCTGTCACGTCTACCCGGCTCCGGCGGTACTTAGTGCCGGAGTGGCCGGGTAGACCTTGTGTCCGGAGCACGCACTTCCAGCCGCCGAAGGGGTCGCTGTTTTTCGTTACCTCCAGTTGTGTCATCGTAAGAGGCGGCGTGTTTGGCGCGCCTCCCCGGTGGGCAGTGCCTGCGCTCTTGAGGCCGTCCGGGGGTAGAGACGTGATTTTCCGTATATGGGAGGGAGTACTTACTCGGCTCCTAAGGGCTTCCAGCGCGAACGCGCATCCTGCGGGCTGACTTCCCGCTGAAAGCAGAGGTGAGGGGCGGCACCTCTGGCTACTCTCCTGGCAGACACGCGTGCATTACCGAACGAAATTTGTTGCTCCGGGGTAGGCGTCTCCCCGCTGGGCAGGGCGAAGAGCGGTGGCCGGCGG
>NW_026529783.1:0-46674 GCF_028500815.1 Rissa tridactyla | reverse complement strand
ACACGGGTGTGTGTGTGTGTGTGTGTGTGTGTGCTGCTGTGTGCGCATGGGGACACACGGGTGTGTGTGTGTGTGTGTGTGTGCTGCTGTGTGCGCATGGGGACACACGGGGTGTGTGTGTGTGTGTGCTGCTGTGTGCGCATGGGGACACACGGGGTGTGTGAGTGTGTGTGTGCTGCTGTGTGCACATGGGGACACGCGTGTGTGTGTGTGTGCTGCTGTGTGCGCATGGGGACACATGTGTGTGTGTGTGTGCGCTGCTGTGTGCGCATGGGGACACACGTGTGTGTGTGTGTGTGTGTGCGCTGCTGTGTGCGCATGGGGACACGCGTGTGTGTGTGTGTGCTGCTGTGTGCGCATGGGGACACATGTGTGTGTGTGTGTGCGCTGCTGTGTGCGCATGGGGACATGCGTGTGTGTGTGTGTGTGTGTGTTTGTGCTGCTGTGTGCGCATGGGGACACACGTGTGTGTGTGTGTGTGTGCTGCTGTGTGCGCATGGGGGACACATGTGTGTGTGTGTGTGTGTGCTGCTGTGTGCACATGGGGACACACGTGTGTGTGTGTGTGTGCTGCTGTGTGCGCATGGGGACACACGTGTGTGCGCGTGTCCCTGCGTGTGCGTGGGTGCACACACATGTGTGTGCCTCCTGTGTGCATGGGCGTGTGTGTGTGTGTGCATATGCACGGGTGCACACGTGTGTGCGCGCATGCGTGTTCTTGGGTACACACGTGTGTATGCGCATGCTTTCACACATACGTCTGCTTCTGTGTGTGTGAGGGTACACACGGGTGTGTGCATGGGCGCACACACGCGTGCTTCTCTGCGTGGCTGGGTACACACGTGTGCGTACACCCCTGTGCACGCACATGTGTGCGTGTGCAGGGGTACACACGTGTGCATGGGGATGCCTATCTGTGTGCTTCTGTGCGTGCACGTGTGCGCACGCGTGTGTGCACGGGTTCACACATACGTGTGCTTCTGTGCATGCATGGATGCGTGTGCGTGTGCGCATGGGTGTGCACATGCGTGTGTGCATCCCCGTGTGTGCACATGTGTGTGCATTGGTACACGCGTGGGTGTGCACGTGCGCAGGTGCACCCCTATGTGTGTGCTTGTGTGTGCTTGGGTACACATGTGTGCGTGCGTCCCTGGGTACGCACACGCGTGCGTGCGTGGCCTCACACACCTGAGCGCTTCGGTGTCTGCACGTGTGCACGCGTGTGCGTGCCCTTTCGTGTGCATGGGGACACACACCTGAGCGCTTCGGTGTCTGCGGTGCGTGCACGCGTGTGTGCGCATGGGTACACGTGTGCACGTGCATGTACGTGCGCGCTGGTGCACGTGTGTGCACCTGTGTGTGCATGAGTACACCCGCGTGCGCGCAGGTGTGCGCACACCCGCGTGTCCTGACACCCACACCCGCGTGCCCGCCCGTGTGCCGTGGCCCGCAGGCCCGTGCGTGTCTGCGCGCACGCGGGTGTGTTTGCGTGTGCGTGTGTGTGGGTGCGTGTGCGTGTGTGCGGGGTGAGTGTGCGGACGCGGCCCGCGTGCGGGTACATCCGCCTGTCTCCGCCTGTTCTTCCGCCTGCCTCGTCCATGTGTGCGCGTGTGTGTGGGTCCGTGTTGGGGCGTGCGAGGCGGCCGCGTGTGGTGCATGGGCGTGCGTGGGTGGTCCCTGCCGGGGGGGGGCTGTGTGTGTCAATGGGGGGGGGGGGCCCTACAGGCAACGTGTCTGTCTGTCTGTCTGTCTGGGGACACATCCCCGCGCCGGCAGCACCCCGGGACCCCCCACCCCTCTCCTCTGTGGGGTGTGGGTGGGGGCTCAGCCCCTGATCAAGGCTGTCAGCACCCCTCCACCCCCCCCACCCACCCCCCCCCCCCCCCCCCCGCCTGCAGGGGGGGGGCCCAGGCGGCCGGATGGGCGCCCAGCTGCTAATCTGCTGTGTCCCTTCCCATGGGGACAGCGGGGAACCCAGGCAGCTGGGCCCCCCCATCTGTGGGGTGGGGGGGTCCGAAGGGGAGCTGCCCTACGTCTTCCAACCCCCACCACCCCCCCACTCCCCAGCATGGGGAAAGCCCTGTCGGGGTGGGGGGGGGACAAGCAGGACAGGAGGATTCCGCACTTGGAGGGCATGAGGGAGCCCCCCCCACCTATGGGTGCCCCCTTCCTCTGGCTGGGGGTGGGTGGGTAAGGGGGGGAGCTGGCACAGCACAAGCTGGGGGGGGTTGTGGGGTGGTGTGCACCCCCAAAGTACGCACCCGTACCTGGGGGTGCCCCGACTCCCTGGGGGGACCCATGCCCATTGCCCCCGCCTGCGCCCCGGCTGGCAGCCACCCCCCCTTGGTGGTTAGAGCATGGAGGGGGGGGGGGGGTGTCCCCAAAACCCTCCCCTACCCCCTGCTTCAGCGCCGCTGGCACCCTGACACCCCCCCCCCCCCCCCCCCCCGCCGCGATGTGACCTTGCTGCAGGGGACGCGCTGTTTACCCTCGTGGGTGCTCGGAGGAGCCCAAGGTCACCCACGCTCCTCCTCAGACTAAACAAGGCCGCGGGGTGGGGGGGGGCCCCTGGGTGTCACACCGGGTGATGCACATGTGTGCGTCACCCCCCCAGAGCTGGGTGGTCCCCCCCACCCCGCCATGCACATGTCCCTCTCCCAGTCCCAGGTCCCCGCGCTGTCACCCAACTCCAGGTCCCCATGCCATGGCCCAGCTCCATGTCCCCACGTCATGTCCCTGATCTGACTTCAGGTCCCCGTGCCATGTCCATTGTCACAGCTCCCCCATGCCATGTCCCCATCCCACAGCCATGTCCCCATAGCATGTCCCATCTCCAGGTCCCTGCCCTGGCTCCATGTCCCCATGCCACATCCCTGTCCCAGCTCCAGGTCCCCATGCCACGTCCCTTCTTCTGGCTCCGTGTCCCCATGCCATGTCCCCAGCCCACATCCATGCCCCCATAGCATGTCCCCTCTCCAGGTCCCTGCCCTGGTTCCATGTCCCCATGCCACGTCCCTGTCCCAGCTCCAGGTCCCCATGCCACGTCCCTTCTCCCAGCTCCAGGTCCCCATGCCATGTCCCCATCCCACATCCATGTCCCCATAGCATGTCCCCTCTCCAGGTCCCTGTCCCAGCTCCCGGTCCCAATGCCACGTCCCTGCTCTGGCTCCATGTCCCCATGCCACATCTCTTCTCCTAGCCTATGCCATGTCCCCATCCCAGATCCATGTCCCCTCTCCAGGTCCTTGCCCTGGCTCCATGTCCCCATGCCACGTCCCTGCCCCAGCTCCAGGTCCCCATGCCATGTCCCAGGTGATCTTAGAAGAGGGTCCTGAGCCAGGAGAGGGCTGGGGGGGAGGCAGGTGGGGCTGCTCAGGTCAGTTATGGCCTGTTAGTAAGTGCAGGGCCCTGCCACACGTCCCCACCAATGTCCCCAGCTCTGCGTCCCCCCCTCTGTGACCCTGTCGGCTCCCCGAACAGCACGTGTGCCCTCCCAGCCCGGTTCCCGGCGAGGTGGGGCATGGCAGGATGGGGAGACGCTGCTGGTGGGTCCCAAGGGTGCTGATGGGGCTCACACAATGGCGCCCTGGGACCCCCCACCCCTGCCTGGGACCCCCACCCCTGCCTGAGCCGTGCCATAGGGTGCCAGCCCCATTTACCCTGGGGCCGGCTCCTGACATGAGACCTGGGTGCAGCTCATTGCACCGATGGGGCAGTGGGTGGCTCCTGCCCATGCAGGCCAACGGGGAGCCGAGTCCCCCACCGCGGGGACGGGGACAGGGATGGATGGGTGTCCCCTTGGTCGACCCCGCTCCGCCCCTGCCCGGCCCTGGGGGTGGGTTCTGAGGGCAAAGACAGAGCCGGGGCCACCAGGTGGCACTGCGAGGCCACCACCGTGGCCGTCCCTGCCTGGCCCTCGGCCACCCCCAGGGCCAGCCCCGGTCGCCGGCCGTTCCACCCGGCCAACCCCGCGGTCCGTGAGTGTCCCCTTCCCGGGGGATGATGGGGCCGGAGGAACGACCCCTCTGTCCCCAGATCTGTCCCCAGTCTGTCCCTCCACCGGCATGGCCACAAGTGGCAACCCCTCTGTCCCCAAATCTGTTCCTCCATGGGCACAGCCAGAGTCACAACTCCCCTGTCCCCAGGTCTGTCCCCTCTGCAAGCACGGTAAGAGTGACAGCCCCTCTGTCCCCAGATCGGTCCCCAAATCTATCACTCTGCAGGCAGAACCCGAGTGACACCCCCCGTTGTCCCCAGATCTGTCCCCGTCCCCAAACCTACCTCTCGGTGATGGGTTGGTGATGGAGGCAAGCAGGGCAGACACTGGAGTGTCCCCGCGGCTCAGGGCCCTCCTGCCACCTCCCGTGCCTCAGTTTCCCCACGGGGCTGCAGGAACCACATGCCCTAAAGGGGGACAAGGTGCCCCCCCCGCTCCCCGACCAGGCTGGTCACCCTGGCAGGCAGCCCCCCCTGGGGACACCCCACCCCACGTGTGGGTGCTCGCCCCTCTGACACGTGTGTGTGTGTCCGTGCCCCAGGGCTGGGCCACCTGCGGGTGCCACTGCCCGGTCCTGCGCCGGGTGTCGGTTCCTGGTGTGGGTGCTGGGTGCCTGTCCCCCGTGTGTGTCCCCAGTGTGGGTGCCCAGTCCCCCGTGGGCGTCCCTGGTGTGGGTGTCTGGCCCTGGTGCAGATGCCCAGTCCCCTACATGTCCCTAGTGCGTGTCCCCAGTCCCCCGTGCATGCCACTGGAGTGGGTGCCCAGCCCCAGTGCGGGTGTCCAGTCCCAGTATAAGCCCCTGGTGCAGGTCCTTGGTCCCCTCCGTGTCCCCAGTACAGGTGCCTGGTTCTCTAGGTGTCCCCAGCGTGTGTCCTCCATGCGTGTCCCCAGTAAGGATGCCTGGGCCCCTGTGTGTCTCCAGTGTAGATGCCCAGTTCTCTACGTGTCACCAGTGTATGTCCCCGGTCCTCCATGCGTGTCCCCAGTGAAGATGCCTGGTCCCCTGGGTGTGTCCCCGGTGCGGGTGCCTGGTTCTGATGTCGGTGCCCAGTCCCAGTACAGGTCCCTGGTGTGCGTGCCCAGTCTCCTACGTGTCCCCAGTGCGGATGCCCAGTCCCCAGTGCGTGTCCCTGGTGCAGATGGCCAGTCCCCAGTGCATGTCCCTGGTGCGTGTCCCTGGTCCCCATGTGTGTCCCTGGTCCTGGTGTGTGTCCCCGGTATAGATGCCTGGTTCTGATGGGTGTCCCTGGTGGGGGTGCCAGGTCCTGTTACAAGTCCCCGGTGCAGACACCCGGTCCCCAGTGTGTGTCCCCGCTGCAGAAGACTGGTCCTGGCGCATGTGCCCAGTCCCGGTGTGTGTGTCCCCAGGCCCAGTGCATGTCCCCAGTGCAGCTGCCCAGTCCTGGTGTGTCCCCACCGCGTGTGCCTGGTCCTGGTGTGCGTCGCCAGTGTCTGTGCCCGGTCCCAGTGAGTGTCCCCAGGGGGGATGCCATGTCTTGCTGTGAGTGTCCCTGTGTAGATGCCCAGTCCCCAGTGCCAGTCCCCGGTGTGTGTGCCCGGTCCCGGTGTGTGTCCCTGGTGGGGATGCCCAGTCCCTGGTGCCAGTCCCTGGTGCGGGTGCCTGGTTCGGGTGGATGTCCCCAGCACAGGTGCCTGGTCCCAGCGCGTGTCCCCGGTGGGGATGCCTGGTGCTGGTGCCAGCCCCCAGTGCAGATGCCCAGTGCCGGCCTCTGGTGCGTGTGCCCGGTCCCGGCATATGTTCCTGGTGGGTGTGCCCGTGCCAGCCCCCGATGCTGATGCCCAGTGCACGTCCCCAGTGCATGTCCCCCAGTGTGTGCAGCCAGTGCCAGTGTGTGTCCCCGGTAGGGACGCCCGGTGCCAGTGCCAGCCCCCTGTTCAGATGCCCAGTGCGTGTCCCTGATGCGTGTGCCCAGTCCTGGCGTGTGACCCCGGTGGGGATGCCCAGTACCAGTGCCAGCCCCCGGTGTGTGCGCCTGGTCCCGGTGCTTGTCCCCGGTGGGGATGCCCAGCGCTAGGCCCTGGTGCAGATGCCCAGTGTGTGTCCCCGGTGCATGTGCCCGGTGCCGGTGCGTGTCCCCAGTAGGGATGCCCAGTACCAGTGCCAGCCCCTGGTGTGTGTGCCTGGTCCCGGTGCTTGTCCCCGGTGGGGATGCCCGTTCCCAGTACATATCCCCAGTGGGGATGCCCGGTACTGGTGCCAGCCTCCGCTGCATGTGCCCGGTCCCGGTGTGTGTCCCCAGTGGGGGTGCCCAGTGCCAACCCCTGGCGCAGATGCCCAGCGCGTGTCCCCGGTGCGTGTGCCCAGTCCCGGTGCGTGTCCCCGGTGCGGGTGCCCAAGTGCCGGTGCCAGCTCCTGGTGTGTGTGCCCGGTCCCGGTGCGTGTCCCCGGTGGGGGTGCCCAGTGCTGTTGCCAACCCCCGGTGCAGATGCCCAGTGCCTGTGCCCGGTGCCGGTGCGTGTCCCTGGTGCGTGTGCCCGGTCCCGGTGCGTGGCCCCGGGGGGGGGGGTGCCCGGTGCTGTTGCCAGCCCCCGGTGCAGATGCCCAGTGCGTGTCCCCGGTGCGTGTGCCCGGTGCCGGCGCGTGTCCCCGGTGCGGGTGCCCGCGCGGCCGTGCGCGCCGCCGCCGGTGCCGGTGGCTGCCTGGCGCTGGCGGAGCGCTGCCGCCGCCCGGCCCCGCGCCCGCCGACGCCGCCGCCGCCGCCGCCGCGCTGCTCCCGGTGCGGCTGCGGGTCCCGCTGCGGCTGCGGCTGCCGGAGGTAACGGAGCGGGGCGATGCCGGGCGGCGGCGGCGGCCATGGCGGGGCGGGGGGTGCCGGCTCCGGGGGAGGGGGGGTGGCGGCGGAGGGACCGTGCACCGGAGAGGGGGGGGACACACCGTGCACCGGGGAGGGGGGCCACGACTAGGGGTTGCCGTGAACCGGGGTGGGAGGACAGTGCAGCGGGGGCTGCCGTGCAGCGGGGGGGGCTGGGGGCTGCCGTGCAGCGGCGATATCGGCTACCGGGGGGGCTGGGGGCTGCTGTGCACCGGGGGGGACCGTGCACCGGGGGCCGGGCCTGGCATCCCCCCCCTCGCCCCGCGCAGAGGAGCCGGGTCCCGGCGGAGGGGGGGCTGGCAGCGGGGGTCGCCCCCACAGCCGGGTCCCGTGGAGGAGGGGGGGGGGGGGGTCCCGGGGTTGGGGTGAGGGTCCCTCCGGCTCCGGCGGTGCTCGGGGTCACGGCGGGTGCTGGGTGAGCGCGAGGGTGCACACGCGTGGGGAGGTGTGAGGGTGCGCGTGTGCACGCCTGTGTCAGTGCGTGTGTGTGTGTGTGTGTGTGTGTGTGTACCCACGGTGGGGGGGGGGGGAGTGTGCTGTTGCGCTGCCGTGGGTCCCCGTGTCTGTCTGTCTGTCTGTCCCTCTGTCTCGGTCCCGCTGTCTGTGTCACCGGCTGTGTGTGTGTGTGTGCCCGTGCGTGCGTCTCTGTGTCAGCGTGTCTGTGTGTGCCTGGCCGTGTCCGTGCGTCTGGCTGTGCAGCGACCAAAACCCCCCACCTCGGCCCCCCAACCTGACCCCCGTGGGGCTGGGGGCTGCTGTGGGTGGGCGAGGGGCCGGATGGGGGAGAGGGGGGGCCAGGGGCGAGCGGCCAGAGATCACCCCCAGCCCGATGCCTGCAGTGCAGATCATAAATCAGCGGCGGCTGGAGCGGGCTCGGGGGGCCGCGTGCTCCCTGGCACCCAAAGCGCCTGGGCAGCGAGCCATGGGGCTCCTTGAGCTCACGGGGCCCCCGCCGGCCCCCAGGGCCGTGAGCGGGGTCTCTTGTCCCCTCTTTGTCCCCCTTGTCCCCGCTGTGACGTTGGAGGCCAGCAGCCGGCCGGGGCTGGCAGACAGCCCACGCTGCCAGGGCTGCGGGCACAGCGGCCTCGCTGCCCGCCGCCTCCACGGGGGTGATGGGGACGGACCCCCAGTGCCACCCGTGTGACGGTACCCTGGGATGACCAGCGTCGTGGCCCTGTTTTGCAGGTGACACCCCCCTCGTTTGCCACCGGTGAAGTGCTGGGCAGTGGGGACAGCCGTGGAGCCACCGAGGACAGGCTGAGTGTCAGGACACGAGGAGGAAGAGGAGGAGGAGGGGGTGTCTTGGGGACAGCACCTTGGTTGAGTGTCCCCAGCAGCCGCCAGCCACCCTTGAGCCAACGCAGCCTGGGGGGGGGCGTCCCGGTGGCTTTTTGGAGCCTGAGCCCTGCCAGCACTGCGGGGAGGAGGAAGGGCCGAGGAAGACGTGCCGGGTGATGGATGGCCCCAGCCCGGCACCGCAGCCCTGGGAGAGCGGGACCGGGCGGCTTGGGGACCTCGGGGACCTGGCTGGCAGCGCCCGCCTCTGCAGAGCCCCGCAGCGTTTGCTCTGCTGAGCTCCGGAGCCCTCAGCCGACGGGAGCCGGGAGGAGGATTCGGAGGGGCTCCGGGTGAGCCCCGTGTCCCTTTGCCGGGGCATGGCACGGGGCTGAGCCACCGTCCCCCCGGCATGGCGCGGCAGGGCTCGGGGGCCATGCTGGCCTCTGGTGGCCTGGGCTTCCCCCCCCAGAACCTGGCCCGCGTGGTGGTATGGGAGTGGCTGAACGAGCACGGGCGCTGGCGGCCCTACTCGGCCGCCGTCTGCCACCACATCGAGAACGTGCTGAAGGAGGACGCCCGCGGCAGTGTGGTGCTGGGCCAGGTCGACGTCCAGCTGGCGCCCTACGTCATCGACCTCCAGTCCATGCACCAGTTCCGGCAGGACACGGGTAAGGGGCTGGCATCGAGCCGGGAACATCCATCCACCCATCCATCCTTCCATCCATCCTTCCATCCATCCATCCCTCCATCCCTCCATCTCTCCACCCCTCCATCCTTCCATCCCTGCATGCCTCCATCTCTCCGCCCATCCATCCCTCCCTCCCTCCGTCCATCCATCCATCCATCCATCCATCCATCCATCCATCCATCCATCCATCCTTCCATCTACCCCAGTGTGTATCTGTTTATCTGCCTGTTTTTCCATTTATCCAACTGTCCAGCTGTCCATTCATCCATGCATCTCTCTTACTGGATATCTGTTTGTCTGTCATTCCATCCTTCCTTCCTTCCTTCCTTCCATCCATCCATCCATCCATCCATCCATCCACCCATCCATCTTTCTTTTTATCCACTCATCCATCCTTCCTTCCTTCCTTCCTTCCTTCCTTCCTTCCTTCCTTCCTTCCTTCCTTCCTTCCATCCATCCATCCATCCCTCCATCCCTCCATCCATCCATCCATCCTTCTTTTTATCCACTCATCCATCCATCCATCCATCCATCCATCCATCCATCCATCCATCCATCCTTCTTTTTGTCC
Source organism: Rissa tridactyla (assembly GCF_028500815.1). Taxonomy (NCBI): domain Eukaryota; kingdom Metazoa; phylum Chordata; class Aves; order Charadriiformes; family Laridae; genus Rissa; species Rissa tridactyla. Next base: position 37,306 of record NW_026529783.1, on the reverse strand, counting down.
ACTCATCCATCCATCCATCCATCCATCCATCCATCCATCCATCCATCCTTCTTTTTATCCGCTCATCCATCCATCCATCCATCCATTCATCTATCCATCCATCCATCCATCCATCCATCCATCCATCCATCCATCCATCTATCCATCCTTCTTTTTATCCAGTCATCTATCCTTCCTTCCTTCCTTCCTTCCTTCCTTCCTTCCTTCCTTCCTTCCTTCCTTCCTTCCTTCCTTCCATCCATCCATCCATCCATCCATCCATCCATCCTTCTTTTTATCCACTCATCCTTCCTTCCTCCCATCCATCCACCCCAGTGTGTATCTATTTGTCTGCCCATTTTTCCATTCATCCGTCTGTCCCGCTGTCCATTCATCCATGCATCTATCTCACTGCATATCTGTTTGTCTGTCATTCCATCCTTCCTTCCTTCCGTCCGTCCTTCCTTCCTTCCTTCCTTCCATCCATCCATCCATCCATCCATCCATCCATCCATCCATCCATCCTCCATCCCTCCCAGTATATCTCTACTTACTTGTCTGTCACTTCATTCCTGCATCCATCCATCCATCCACCCATCTGCCCGTCCATCTGTCCCTCCATCCCATTGCACACACTCTCCTCTCTGTCCATCTGTCCCTCCTGTTCGTCCTCTTGTCCCCTCACCCTGCTGGGTTTTGCCCCCCACCGTGGACCCATGAGGCTCCTCCCGGCCTTTCCTTTCCCCCTCCCCGCTTTCCCCCTCCACCGTGGACCCTGCCCCGGAGGGACGTGTCCCAGAGTCCCTCCATCCCCCGTGGGGCGCTGGGGTGGGTGGTGTGTCCCACTGTCCCACTGGCCGCCCATCTGCCCCACAGGACTGCTCTATCTGTGCTCTTTGACGAACTGGGGAGGCCCCAGTTTGGGCACTGGGAGCTGCGGTGGGCACTGGGCTGCTTGCAGTCCTGCAGCTGTGGCGGTCGCTGCCTGCCTGCTGACGGCGTCGTGCTGCAGCACGCATCCAGGCCACGGGTCCTCAGGGGAAATCAAAGCTGGTCCCGCGCCGGCACCGAGCCCAGACCCCATTAAATATGTCCCCGTCACGGTGTGACCCATTAAACCGGTGCGTGTCGGCTGTGCCGCTGGGGACTCGCCGGTTCGGGTTCTTTCCTGGCCATCCCTGCTTGCCGGGAAGCATGGGGCCACCAAGGGCAAGGTCTGACCCCGGGCCAGGCAGAGCAGGCAGGGGACTTGTCCCACACCAAGTGACACCCCCAGAGTCCCCCCTGACTTGCCTGGGGAAACTCAGGGGCCACCTCAGAGCAGGACCCCCCGTGGCCATGCCACCCATGCCCAGCCACCGATGCCAGCGCTCCTGGTCACCAGCGATGGCGAGTGACCCTGTGTGTGGATGTGGCTCCCGCCGCGGGCTGGGGACCCAGATGGGGACCGAGCCAGGGACCTGCCACCCTGCCTCGGCCATCAAGCATGGCTCAGACTCGGTCTCAAGCCAGTCACAGGCTTGGCAAGGGGCAACTTGGCACCTGCAGCCCTGAGTCAGCGCGGCCGTGGCCGCGCTGACTCAGGGCTGCGGGTGCCACCGGGACACCCTGGCTGTCCCCATGCCAGCTCCCACCAGCTTTGGCCAGGACCCATCCTCTGAGAGCAAGCACCTGGCATCGCATCCCAGGGCCACGGTGCCGGGTGCTCCCAAGGGAACACATGCCCACGGTGGGACCACGGCTGGGTTTGGGGGGGGGTGAACGTGTCTCCCCGGAGCAAAACGTCTCTTCCCGGCGTGTCCCCGGGTACCGCCGTCCCCGTGGCAGCAGGGCTTGGGGATAGGGATGCTGAGAGAGGGGCTTTGCTTGGCCCCAAAAGCATGCAGCAGGGTTGTCACCGCAGGGGACGCAGCCATCGGTTTGACCCCAGCCAGTAGATCATCCTCAGCATCGTCATCTCCGTGTGCCCCATCCCTGTATCCGCCTCCATCCATCATCTACCCTCGGATGTGGCCTGGGGGGCAGCCGGGTTTGGAGGCCGTCAAATATCTCCGGGATCTCGTGGTGCTCGGGGACACGAGGGTCCCCCACGCTGAGGGTGCTCCTGGTGGCATGGGGACACAGGGAAGGTGGGCAGGACGTTGGGGGCGAGGGGGGGACTTGGCCCATGCCGCGCCTGGGGAGGGAGAAACCCTCTCAAAACGGCGACGGTGCGAAACGAGGTGACCCCATTCCGAGCAGCGGGGACGCGCGTCCCCTCCTTGTGGCCCTGGGGACGCTGGCTCGGCCCTGCAGCTCCGGCACAGCTCGCGGAGGGGACAGGAGCCGGGGGCAGCTGGTGGCCCTCGGGGACCTGGAGCTGCGTGTCCCCACATGCACGGGCTGGGGCGTCCTCCCCTTGTCCCCCTCCGCTCTGCAGCAGCGGGATGCGGGGCGTGGATGTGAGCGGGCAGCGGGATGCGGGATGCAGCTGCAAGGACCAGCGGGATGCGGGACGTGGGTGTGAGCGGGATGCGGGATGCGGGCATGAGCGGGCAGCGGGAGGGGGGCCACGGAGGCAAGGAGGCAGGCGCGGATGTGAACACAAGCGGGATGCAGGGCACGGATGTGAGCGGGATGCGGATGGGAGCGGGTGGTGGGATGCGGACGGGAGCTGGCAGCGGGATTGGGGCCGGGGGTCGGGGCGGGCAGCGGGGGGAGCGGTTCCCCGCGGGGTGAGCAGCCCCCCTACCGCCCTCCCGCAGGGCCGCCGGTGGAGCCGCCTCAGCACGAGCCGGCAGCTGGGCCCAGGCTCCGCCGCCTGCCACGGCCGATGATTAATGACCGTTATTAGCGTCGTTAATCGGGCTGGGCAAACGGTGCTGGCGAGGGGATCAAAAGGCCGGGGGCACCGCCAGGGCCACAGCGCGAGGAGGGGGCTGTGATGCCTCCCATCGCCACGGAGCTTCGGCGGGGGGGGCTTCGGCATCCGACTGGCTGGCAAACAACCAGCGAGGGGACGGGATTTGGCTGTGCGCGGCGGACAACACTCCGGTGACTGCCAGCACTGGCCGGAGCCGCGGCAGCTGTCAGGAAACCTCTCCTGACCAGGAAATGCCCCCCCCGCCACGGGGATGGCCAGGGGACCCCGGCCGGGGAGGGGCGGACGTGGGCCTGGAGCAGAGGGATGGAAAAAGGTGCTGGGGGGGCCGAGCAGCATCGCCCTTCCCATGGCGGCCGGGGCCGTGATCGCGACTGCTGGCAGCCCGGCCGGCGGCCAAGCCGCCACCGCGAACGGAGGGCTGTTGAGCCTCAGGAGTCCCCGGGGAGACACGCCGATCGATCCATCGCACGCCGCCTCCGCTCGGTGGGAGGCGGGTGCTGCCTGTCGGGGTGCGGCGGCCGTCACCCCCCCCTCTGCACCCTGGGGTGCTCTGTGGAGGGTGAGAGCGGCTTCTGGCACCCCCAAAGTGCTTCTGCATCCCCAGCCCTGCGGGGTGCCGGGCTGGGAACCGGACACCCACACGTGTGTGTGGGCACGGGTCCCTCCGCTGGCACCCCGGGGTGCTGGAGCCCTGTGGGGGGCTCACCCCCTCCCTGTGTCCCCAGGGACCATGCGCCCCGTACGGAGAAACTTCTACGACCCGTCTTCGGCCCCGGGGAAGGGCATCGTGTGGGAGTGGGAGAACGACAACAACTCCTGGACGCCCTACGACATGGACATCTGCATCACCATCCAGAACGCCTACGAGAAGCAGCACCCCTGGCTGGACCTCTCCTCCCTGGGCTTCTGCTACCTCATCTACTTCAGCAGCATGTCCCAAATGAACCGGCAAACCCAACGCAAGCGCCGGCTCCGGCGTCGCATGGACCTGGCGTATCCCCTCACCATGGGCTCCATCCCCAAGTCGCAGTCGTGGCCGGTGGGGACAAGCACGGGGACGCCCTGCTCCTGCCCGCAGTGCCTGCTGGTCAACAGCACCCGCGCCGCCTCCAACGCCATCCTGGCTTCCCAGCGCCGCAAGCTCTACCCGGGCGCCGTCCGCCAGAGCAGCACCTTTGCCGGGGGGGCTCTATGGCCAGCGGGGACGGGGACGGCGGCGGTGGCGGGTGGCACGGCCAAGGGCGAGGGGCTGCGGGTGCCCGGAGGGGCGTTTGCCCCCAACCAGAGCGTGCCCAACGGGGCACCGCTGCCTGGGCTCAACAACCTCAACCGGCCCGGCACGCAGCGGGGGGCCGGACTTGGCGCCCGTGCCACTGTCCCCCCCGGGTAAGCTGGCTGGAGGAGGGTGGCCTGGGGTAGGGGACGGCCGCGGCGTCACCGAGGCCGTGGGGATGCCAGGCGAGGTGGGCGCAGGCAGAGCGTGGGGAGAGGGAGGGTGGAGGTGCCTCGTCCCCTGCTGTCACCTTGCACAAGCAGCCCTGGCGTCACCTCCAGCCCCAGGCACCCCTCCTTGGGGACACGATGGCAGGAGGGACAGCCCCAGCGGCTGGCTCATTCCAGGTGGTCCCCTGGATCCCTGCCCCTGCAGAGGGGCTGTGGCGATTTGTGCAGCGTGCCGTGCCATGCCGAGCCGAGCCATGCCATGCCACGCCGTGCCACGCCGTGCCATTCCGTGCCACGCTGTGCCATGATGTACCGTGCCACGCTGTGCCATACCAGCCGGAGGGGATGGAGTGCCTGGTCCCAGGGCACTTGTGTCCTCGCTGGCCAGCACGTGGTGTATGACCCTGCTTGTGGCCCGATGCCACCAGGCAGGTCTCTGGGGAGGACACAGTCATTGGGGACCACAGACACGTCCCCTGAATGGATGGCAATAACTTGCTGAGGGGATGCGGGTGGGTGAGCAGACCCCCAGTGGGATGTCCTGGTGGGTGTCCCTGTCCCGGCACCCAAACCTCCACGGCCGTACCCCTTCCCTTGGTGGGTCAACCCAGTGTCCCCTCAGGGCTCTCGGCACTGGCGGAGGGGCAGGCAGGGCACGCAGGAGCGGCCATGGCCCCACACCCAACCTGAGGAGCGGGCTGTGACGGCACGGCTAGCAGACTACCGGCTTGGGAAAGCCCCGGTTCCGCTCGCTTGGGTGGGAACCGGCCCAGATCCTGCTGCGGGATATTCGATCAGAGCCCCCCCCAGGGGCGAGTGAGCGCCCCCGGGCTGCAGGGAGCCATCCCTGGGGACAAGGGGAGAGCCTGTCCCATCCCTTCCAGCTCCCTGCCATGGGGGAGGCCGTGCCGGAGCGGGGGGCGCGGGGGGAGGCAGGTTTGCTGAGCCCTCGGCGAGTCCCGGTGCGTTTCCTTCCCCTGCTGACGTGCTGCTTTCGCTTCCGTGTGCCGGGCACTGGGCCATGCAGTCCCTGTCCCCATCACTGTCCCTGTCCCCATCACTGTCCCTGTCCCCACACCGGCACGCAGGCCCCGTCCCGCGCAGCCTCATGGACAGGTAGGAGGGGGCCAGGAAGACCCCGGGGGGGGCGGGGGGGGCTGGGTTGGGCCCTCCACCACTGCTCCAGCCGTGGCGTGGGTAAGGGCAGCTTTGGGAATAGGAAGGAAAAGGCCTTGTGTGGGGCTGAGCGCTGCCAAACTCATCACTGCGATGGCTGTGTGCATGGGGGGCTTTGGGCTCGGGGAGGACGATGACACCGCTGGCGGGGGCTACTGTCTCGGCTGCCGAGCTGGGGCAGGGGGATGTGGATGGGAGGCGGCAGTGGGATTTGGGATGTGGACGGGAGCAGGCAGCAGGGACGAGCGGTTCTCCGTGGGCTGCCGGAGTGGGGTGAGGGCAGGAGAGCACTCGGGCGCTGGGCAGGGCTGCTCTGCTGCTGTGCTTTCCTGCTCATTCTTTGTCCTGCTGTGTGCCCCGTTCCGTCTCTCCATCCATCCATCCATCCATCCATCCATCTGTCCATCCATCCACCCCTCCCTCCCTTCCTCCCTTCCTCCATCCCTCCCTCCCTCCTTCCCTCCATCCATCCATCCATCCATCCATCCATCCATCCATCCATCCCTCCCTCCCTCCATCCATCCATCCCTCCCTTCCTCCATGCCTCCCTCCACCCATCCATCCATCCATCCATCCCTCCCTTCCTCCATCCCTCCCTTCCTCCATCCCTCCCTCCCTCCTTCCCTCCTTCCCTCCATCCATCCATCCATCCATCCATCCCTCCCTCCCTCCCTCCCTCCCTTCCTCCCTCCCTCCATTCATCCCTCCCTCCCTCCCTCCATCCCTCCCTCCTTCCCTCCATCCATCCATCCATCCATCCATCCCTCCATCCATCCATGCATCTGTCCACCCATCCACCCCTCCATCTTTCCCTCCCTCCCTCTGTTCATCCACCTCTCCCTCCCTCCATCCATCCTCCCCTCCATCCCTCCATCCCTCCATCCCTCCATCCCTCCATCCATCCCTCCATCCCTCCATCCATCCCTCCCTCCATCCATCCCTCCCTCCATCCCTCCCTCCCTCCCTCCATCCATCCGTCCATCCATCCATCCATCCCTCCATCCCTCCGTCCATCCATCCATCCCTCCATCTCTCCCTCCCTCCCTCTGTTCATCCACCTCTCCGTCCCTCCATCCATCCCTCCCTCCACCCCTCCATCCACCCCTCCATCCATCCACCCCTCCGCTTGCCCAGCCCCACACCTCTCTGTCTGTCCATCTGCCCATCCCTCTCCCACCCCCTCCATCCCTCCCTCCACCCATTTCTCCATCCCTCCCTCCCTCCCTCCACCCCACCCACGGGCACAGCCGCGTCCATACCAGCACCCACCAGCACCCAGGCCCCCGCCTCCCACCCTGCCTGCGCTCCCAGCTGCACACCCAGCCTTGCACGCGTGGGTGCTCGCATGGGCGCTCGCGTGGGCACACGCAGGAGGTGCCCTGGGTCAGCGGGGGCGAGCAGGCAGGGAGGCACCGTGCCATCGCCCCGGGGGTCTTGGTGCCCTGGGGTGATGAGGGTCCCCCCATGGGAGCCGCGGCCAGGGCGATGGGTGACGTGCTGAGGTGCGGGGACAGTCCCCATGGGGGACGTGGGACATGGGACACCACCATCGGGACATCCCGATGAGGCAGCCACCCTGGGTCGAGGAGGAGATGATGTCCCCAGCACCATTGTGTCCCCAGGGCGGGACACGCGGCACCGGGTGACAGCCCCACGAGACGGGGCAGCAACCCCCCATCAGGCCAGGGGACGTCCCATGGGGAGGACGCTGCCCTGGGGACGTGCCATGCGTGGAGGGGACAGTGCCAGCCCTGCCAGCCTGGCTGAGCCCCTTCCCCTCCCGTCTCCGCGCAGGGTGCCAGCCCTCCCGGTCAAGAACTTGAACGGCACCGGCCCCGTCCATCCCGCCCTCGCAGGTAAGCGAGGTGTCCCCATGGGGTGACATCGTGGGGCTGGGGGGCAGGAGGGGCAGGGCGCGGGGCTGGGGCCCGGCCGGGCGGTGGGAAGGATGGACGGATGTTGGGTGGCCGGAGGGACAGCACCTCTCCCCCCTTCCCGGCGCAGGGATGACGGGCATCCTGATGTGCGCCGCCGGGCTGCCCGTCTGCTTGACCCGCGCCCCCAAACCCATCCTGCACCCGCCGCCCGTCAGCAAGAGCGACATCAAACCCGTGCCCGGCGTCAACGGCATCTGCAGGAAAACCAAAAAGAAGCATCTCAAAAAGAGTAAGGAGCTGCCCGCGGCCCTGCGCGCCCTCCACCATGCCAGCCCCCTGCCGGAGGGGAAACTGAGGCACGGGCGCTGCTGCTGCCCATGGGGGTGGGACCCCCAAAGGGTTTGCCCAAAGGTTTTGGGGTGATGCCCACAGCTCCTCCGTGCCACATGCTGGCACCTCCTCCTCCTCGTGCTGTCCCCATCCTGGTGGCAGGGGTGGCAGGGCGTCGGGGGCACCGCGGGTAGGCTCTGATGGCGTTTCCCCCCCCCTTCTGCCCGTGGCAGGCAAGACCCCCGAGGACGTGGTGCGCCGCTACATCCAGAAGGTGAAGAACCCCCCGGATGAGGTGAGTGGGCATCCCCGGGCACCGCCGCTCGGCCCATGGGCTCACCCCGCGGCCGCTGGAGGTTTGGGGGACCCGGGCGCGGGGAGAGGCGCGGGCAGGGGACCGGGTGGTGGGCAGAGAGGCGGGGGTGAGTTCCCCATGCCCCCCGGGCGCTGATGCCCCACCGACCTGCTCCCGGCAGGATTGCACCATCTGCATGGAACGGTTGGTCACCTCCTCCGGCTACGAGGGCGTCCTCAGCCACAGGGGCATCAAGCCGGAGCTGGTGGGCAAGCTGGGCAAGTGCGGGCACATGTACCACCTCCTCTGCCTCCTGGCCATGTACAACAACGGCAACAAGGTGAGCTGGGACCCCCCCCCGCCCCGGGCGGGGGCGGTGGGGGTGGGTGCCGCGGGGTGGGTGCCGTCCCTGATGCCCATCCGGGTGCCCGCGCAGGACGGCAGCCTGCAGTGCCCCACCTGCAAGGCCATCTATGGGGAGAAGACGGGCACGCAGCCCCCCGGGAAGATGGAGTTTCACCTCATCCCCCACTCCCTCCCGGGCTACACCGACTCCAAAACCATCCGGATCGTCTACGACATCCCCACCGGCATCCAGGTGAGGAACCCGTGCCCGCCGCCCCCGGGGCCCCAGCTGGGCCGGGTGCCCCCACCCTGTGCCACCCACTCACCCTGTTGCCCTCCCGCCCAGGGCCCGGAGCATCCCAATCCCGGGAAGAAGTTCACGGCACGCGGCTTCCCACGGCACTGCTACCTGCCCGACAATGAGAAGGGCAGGAAGGTGAGCGTTCCCGACGGCACTGGGGTGGGATGGGGTGGGATGGGATGGGAGAGAATGGGATGGGATGGGATGGAAAAGGAAAGGGAGTGGGATGAGATGTGAAAGGGAAGAGAATGGGATGGGGATGGGATGGGATGGGAAGGGAATCGGAAGGGAATGGGATGGGGATGGGATGCAGTTGGGGATGGGGATCGGAAGGGAATGGGATGGGGATGGGGTGGGAAGGGAAGAGATAGGATGGAAAAGGGAGGGGAATGAGATGGAATGGGAAGGGAAGGGGATGGGATGGGGATGGGAAGGGATGAGAATGGGGTGGGAAGGGAATAGGATGGGGATGGGATGGGAAGGGAAGAGATGGGATGGGAGGAGAATGGGATGGGGATGGGATGGTTAGGGAAGAGACGGGATGGAAAAAGGAAGGGGATGGGATGGGGTGGGATGGGAAGGGGATGGGATATGGATGGGATGTGGATGGGATGGGAAGGGATGGGATGGGGATGGGAAGGGATGGGATGGGAAGGGAATGGGAAGGGAATGGTGTGGGGATGGGATGGGGATCAGAAGGGAATGGGATGGGGATGGGGTGGGAAGGGATGGGATGGGGATGGGGATGGGGATGGGGATGGTGATGGGGATGGGGATGGGGATGGGATAGGGATAGGGATGGGATGGGATGGGATGGGATGGGAAGGGAAGAGATGGGATGGGAAGAGAATGGGATGGGGATCGGATGGTAAGGGAAGAGACGGGATGGAAAAAGGAAGGGGATGGGATGGGAAGGGATGGGATGGGATGGGATGGGATGGGATGTAAAAGGGAAGAAAATGGGAAGTAAAAGGGAAGAGGATGGGATGGGGATGAAGTGGGAAGGGATGGGATGGAAAAGGGAAGAGAATGGGATGGGGATGGGATGAGATGGGATGGGAAAAGAAGAGAAAGGAATGAGATGGGATAGGATGAGAAGATATGGAAAAGGATGGGATAGAAGGGGATGTGACGGGGAGGATGCAGCAGTGCGGGAGTGCGGCTGGGATGTGCCACAGGGAAGGGTGGCACCATGCGGGCCACCGTGCTGGGGCCAAACCCTGCACCCTGCGGTGCTGGGGCCATGCCGTGCCGTGCCGGGCGCGGGAGCGGGGCTGGGGGTGCCGGGTGGGCGAGCGATGGCCGTGCCCGCCCGCCGCAGGTGCTGAAGCTGCTGATCGTGGCCTGGGACCGACGGCTCATCTTCACCATCGGCACCTCCAACACCACGGGGGAGTCGGACACGGTGGTGTGGAACGAGATCCACCACAAGACCGAGTTCGGCTCCAACCTGACGGGCCACGGCTACCCCGACCCCAACTACCTGGACAACGTCCTGGCCGAGCTGCTGGCCCAGGGCGTCTCCGAGGCCACCCTGAAGGACTGAGGCAAGGGTGAGGGGCTCCCCACCGTCCCCTCGCCCCCGCGTCCCTGCCCGTGCCACCGCCGCCCGCGCCGCTTCGCTGCCGACGCCGCAGCCCTGCCGGGTGGCCTCCGTTCCCCCTCTCCCTGGGCCACCCGGTGCCACCCGTCACGCGTCCCCCCGTCACCACCCCCCCCACCCCGTGTCCCAGTTCGCCCCGGTCCCGTGGCGATAGCATCGTGGGCTGGTGCTTTTCTTTTTCTACCCGTGGCCTCTTCGCGCGTCAGCCGCCCGTGCCACCCGTGCCGCCCGTGCCACCTGCCGCTGCCCCATGGAGCCGCGCACAGCCGGTGCCATGTGTACATCTCTGTGTTACAGAATACACCCCGCGCCGGGACAGTGTCCCCCACCGTGTCCCCACTCGGGTCCCTGCACCTCCTGGGGTGCCAGCTGGCATCACCGCAGGATGGGTCCCCCAGTGGGGTGTCGCTGAGGGTGGGTGTCAGTCCCTCCCTGCGGGGATGCCGGGGGGGGGACGGGACTTGGGGCGCCCCTATGGACGGGGGGGGGGGGGTGGGGGGCGGGGGCACAGTCCCGTTGTCCCCACACACGGGGACCCCCCTCCCGGGTGGGATGAGGCCCCAGCGAGCGGGAGGAGGCAGTGGGAGGGGGGTGGGTGGCGGGGACTACATCTCCCAGCAGGCCCCGCGGCGCGGGCGAGGGGGGGCTGGGCGCGGGGAGCCGCAGGGTATGCTGGGAGGTGTAGTCCCAGCCGCCGCCCTTCAAGTGGCTGGGGCCGGGGGGGGAATTGGGGGCTCGGGGGGGCTTGGGGCGCCGTCCTGGCGAGCGAAGGCGTCGTGGGCGATGTCCAGGTCCCGCAGCACCGCCTGCAGCCGCCCCCCGACCGGCCCGCCTGCGCCCCCCGGCGGGGTCAGCGCCCGGCACCCACCCGTGACACCCCCCCCACAGAGAACATCCCCCCCCACCCACCCCCGGCACCTACCCCCCAGCGGCATCTACCCCCAGCACCCCCACGAAGCAACCCCCGGCACCTATCCCCGGTGCCCACCCCAGCACCCACCCGTGACACCCATCTCCGGCACCCACCCCCCAGCAAAACCCCCCCGGTACCCCCCAGCGGCATCTACCCCCGGCACCCCCCCGAGGTACCCCCCCCGGCACCTATCCCCGGTACCCACCCCCAGCACCCACCCGTGACACCCATCTCCGGCACACCCCCCCCCCCCCGCGGTACCCACCCCCCCAGTAACACCCACGGCACCCCCCCGCAGTACCCACGCCCCCCCCACCCAGGCACCCACCTCTGGCACCTATCCCCGGTACCCACCCCAGCACCCACCCGTGACACCCATCTCTGGCACCCCCCCCGCGGTACCCCCCTCCCCCAGCAACCCCCCCCTCGGCACCCCCCAGAGGTACCCCCCCCCGGCACCTATCCCCGGTACCCACCCACCCATGACACCCTCCCCAGCCCCCCACGCCCCACCCCACTGTATCACACCCATGTCCCCCCAACCCCCCCGGACACGGAGAGGACCTGCTGGGGGGGGGTGCGTGTGCGTGGCGGGGGGGGGTGCGTGGGGATGGGTGTGTGGGGGTATCCGGGGGAGGTGTGGGGGGGTGGGGTTGGGTGTGTGGGAGGGGTGTGTGGGGATGGGGTGTGGGTGTACCCATGGCGGGGGGGTCTGCGTGTGCGTGGGGGGTGTGTGTGTGCGCGCGTGGGGGTGTTCATGTGCGTGGGGGGGGCGTGTGTGCGCGCGTGGGGGTGTTCATGTGCGTGGGGGGGTGTGTGTGTGCGTGGGGGTGTTCATGTGCGTGGGGGGGGCCGTGTGTGTGTGCGTGGGGGTGTTCATGTGCGTGGGGGGGGCCGTGTGTGTGCGCGTGGGGGTGTTCATGTGCGTGGGGGGGGGCGTGTGTGTGTGCGTGGGGGTGTTCATGTGCGTGGGGGGGTGTGTGTGTGCGTGGGGGTATTCATGTGCGTGCGGGGGGGCGTGTGTGTGTGCGTGGGGGTGTTCATGTGCGTGGGGGGGGCGTGTGTGTGTGCGTGGGGGTGTTCATGTGCGTGGGGGGTGTGCGCGTGTGTGCGTGGGGCTGTTCATGTGCGTGGGGGTGTTCATGTGCGTGGGGGCGTGTGTGTGCGTGGGGGTGTTCATGTGCGTGGGGGGGGGAATGTGTGCGTGGGGCTGTTCATGTGCGTGGGGGGGTGTGTGGGTGTGTGCGTGGGGGTGTTCATGTGCGTGGGGCGGGGGGGGGAGGGAGGGGAGTGCGCGTGTGCGGGGCTGCATCCCCGGCTGTGCTGCGAGCACCCGTGTGCGGTGCCAAGGTGCGGGTGCACCCACGCAGGCACCCGCCTCCGCACACCCCCGTGGGCGTGTGCGCGCTGCCGGGCCCGTGTCCCCGTGTCCCCACGTCCCCGTGTCCGTGGCTGCGGGTGTTTGCTGTCCCCTGGTGGAAGGAACCGGCGGACTGCTCTGCCTGTGTGGGCATGTGTGTGCGGGGATGAACAAGTGTGTGCAGGCGTGTGCAAGCATGTGCAGGTGTGCGCGGGCACGTGTGTGTGTGTGCGTGCAGGGATGTGTGTGTGTGTGTGTGTGCAGGCTTGTGCAAGCGTGTGCATGTGTGTACGTGTGTGCAAGGATGAGCAAGCGTGTGCATGTGTTTGCATGTGTTTGCATACGTGTGCAGGCGTGTCCAAGCATGTGCATGTGTGTGCAGGCATGTGCGTGTGTGTGCATGTGTGTGCAAGGATGAGCAAGTGCGTGCATGCGTGTGCAGGCGTGTGCATGTGTGCATGTGTGTGCAAGGATGAGCAAGCATGTGCATGTGTTTGCAGCTGTGTGCATGCGTGTGTAGGCGTGTGCATGTGTGTGCAGGCATGTGCAAGCATATGCAGGTGTGTGCACGTGTGTGTATGTTTGTGCAGCTGTGCGCATGCGTGTGCAGGTGTGTGCATGCGTGTGTATGTGCGTGCAGGTGTGTGCAGGCATGTGCGTGTGTGTGCATGTGTGTGCAGGCATGTGCAAGCATATGCAGGTGTGTGCACCTGTGTGTATGTGTGTGCAGCTGTGTGCATGCGTGTGCAGGTGTGTGCATGCGTGTGTATGTGCGTGCAGGTGTGTGCAGGGATGTGTGTGTGTGTGTGTGTGCAGGGATGTATATGTGTGTGTGTGTGTGTGTGCAGGCTTGTGCAAGCGTGTGCATGTGTGTACGTGTGTGCAAGGATGAGCAAGCGTGTGCATGTGTTTGCATGTGTTTGCATACGTGTGCAGGCGTGTCCAAGCATGTGCACGTGTGTGCAGGCATGTGCGTGTGTGTGCATGTGTGTGCAAGGATGAGCAAGTGCGTGCATGCGTGTGCAGGCGTGTGCATGTGTGTGCAGGCATGTGCAAGCATATGCAGGTGTATGCACGTGTGTGTATGTGTGTGCAAGGATGAGCGAGTGTGTGCATGTGTTTGCAGCTGTGCGCATGCGTGTGCAGGTGTGTGCATGCGTGTGTATGTGCGTGCAGGAGTCTGCAGGCATGTGCGTGTGTGTGCATGCGTGTGCAGGCATATGCATATGTGTGCAGGCATGTGCAAGCATATGCAGGCGTGTGCACGTGTGTGCATGTGTGTGCAAGGATGAGCAAGTGTGTGCATGTGTTTGCAGCTGTGTGCATGCGTGTGCAGGCGTGTGCATGTGTGTGTAGGCTTGTGCATGCGTGTGTACGTGTGTGCAGGCATATGCGTGTGTGTGCATGTGTGCAGCCGTGTGCAAGCATGTGTGTGTGTGCAGGGATGTATGTGTGTGTATGTGTGTGTATGTGTGTGCAGGCATGTGCAAGCATGTGCGTATGTGTGCAGGTGTGTGCATGTGTGTATGTGTGTGCAAGGATGAGCATGTGTGTGTATGTGTGTGCAGGTGTGTGTATGTGCATGCAGGCATTTGCAAGCATGTGCAGGCATGTGCAAGCATGTGCATGTATGTGCAGGCATGTGCAAGCGTGTGTATGTGTGTGCAGGCATGTGCAAGCATGTGCATGTATGTGCAGGCATGTGCAAGCGTGTGTATGTGTGTGCAGGCATGTGCAAGCATGTGCATGTATGTGCAGGCATGTGCAAGCGTGTGTATGTGTGTGCAGGCATGTGCAAGCATGTGCAGGTGTGTGCAGGTGTGTATGTGTGTGCAGGCATGTGCAAGCATGTGCAGGTGTGTGCAGGCACGTGCATGCCTGTGCATCTGTGTGCATGCCTGGGCAAGCGTGTGTGTGCATGTGCAACTATGTGCACGTGTGTGCAAGCATGTGCATGTGTGTGCCTGAGTGTGCATGTTCATGCATGCCTGCACAAGCACTTGCAAGTGTGTGCATGCGTGTGTGTGCGTGGGCAGGTGTGTACAAGCGCGTGTAAGTGCGTGCATGCGTGTGCAGGTGTGCCTCAGTGTGTGCCAGCCGCCCCCCGCAGCGTCCCCCTGGCAGCACCCCTGGGTGCAGGGTCCCTGTGTCCCCCCCGGCAGCAGGGCTGCCCGTACCTGCCTGCCCCGGGCCGGGGGGCTCGGACGCCGTGTTGACCTCGGGACCTCCGGCCCCCGTCGCCCTGCGGGAGAGGGACCCTCAGCACGCTCCCCCCCTGCCCGCCAGCACCCCGGCTCCCCTGGGACCCCCGCGCCGGGGGCCACCTCACCGCAGCCGGGCCCCCGCCCGCCGGAGATGCCCGTAGAGGGTCTGTGCCGCCGCCGCGGGGTCCAGGGGGTCACTCCACTCGCCCAACGCCACCGTGCTGTGGGTCCGGCTGCACCCGGGCGCTGCCAAGGACAGCCGCAGTGGGGGTGTCGGGGGACCCCCAGGCCCCCTGCCCGGGGGACCCCCCCACCCCAGGCTGCCTGCCGGCCTTACCGGTGCAGGTGGGCTGCAGGCAGCAGGTCCAGCGGCCGGCACGGAAAGTGCCCGGGTGGCAAGTGGGCAGCATGGCCTCCTCGTTGGCGCTGCTGGCCTGCCGCACTGCCCAGAGCCACTGCCACAGCTCCTGGGCGCTCTGCGGGGACAGGCAGGGAGGGTGGCACCTCGGCGGGCACCCACGGGGCACCCTGCACTGGGCACCGCTGGCAGGGAGGAGGAGGAGGAGGAGGAGGGTGGGCATGGGCATGGGCGATGCCGGTGGGGTCCCTGGCAGGGGTGGGCACCGGGGATGGTGGGCTCCAGGGCCAGGTGACCAGGAGTGACGGTTTGATGGCAAAGCTGCCCAGGTAGGACCTGGTGGGCAGATGGCACTGCGGGAGCCAGGGTACCCCAGTGACCCCACTGCAAATAGCGCTAGGACCCCAGTGATCCCAGTACAGATATGTCTGGAAACCCTTCTGATCCCAGTACAGCCAGGGCTGGTACCCCAGTAACCCTAGAACAGATGTGGCTGGATACCCCAGTGATCCCAGTATCCCAGAGCCAGTACCCCAGTGACACCAGTACAGATATGGCTGGAAACCCCACTGATCCCAGTATCCCAGAGCTGGTACACCAGTGATCCCAATACAGCCAGGGCTGGGCACCCCAGTGTTCCCAGTACAGCCGGTGCCTGGGAATAACTGGATTTGGGACCAGGACCATTCCCATTGTCCCCATAAGACCTGAGGTTCCCCATGGCCGGGCGATGGGGAGGGGAGGGGGGGTTCCCGGGGTGCCCGGGGCGGCTTGGGGGGGGCACCCACCTTGCACTGGATGTAGGTGGTGTGGAGCTGCCCGGCGCCATCCTGCGCCACGATCTGCATGACGTGGGGGTGCTGGAAGGTGCCCTCGTCTACCCGCTCCACCGCCCGCATCCGCGACACGGGGATGGAGCAGCGCACCTGGGGACCCCCCGAAACCCCCCCCCGGCTCACTGCACCCACCGCCCCTCCCCGGGCGCCCGGCCTGAGGAGGGGGGGGGGGGTAATGGGCAGCACCCACCTGCCACTCGGGGGACTTGGAGTAGGTCAGGGCCTCGGCGCTGAGCCAGAAGTACCTTTTCTTGAAGGCGAAGCGGGGCAGCAGGGTGGCCCCCCCCGCCGTGCGGGTGTGCAGGTACCCCTCCTTGATGGTGCCCGAGGGCTGGAAAAGTGCCAGTGGCACCGGCCCTTCGCCCGCTGCGGTCGTGGCACAGCCGGGCAGGGAGGCAGCCGTGTCACCCCAAGTGCCACTGCCTCCCCCAGCCCGAGGACACCCATCCCCGGCCACCCTGGCAACATCCGCATGGCACCGAGCGGGTCCCCCTCCTGGGGGATGCTTCCAGGGTGCCGGGGACAACAGGGATGATGCCACCCCTCCGCAGTGGGTGCTGGGATGCTCCCGGGGTGCAGGGGACAACAAGGATGCTCCCAGGGTGCGGGGGACAACAGGGATGACGCCACCCTTCCACGGTGGGCGCTGGGATGCTCCCAGGGTGCGGGGGACAACAGGGATGATGCCACCCCTCCGCAGTGGGTGCTGGGATGCTCCCAGGGTGTGGGGGACAACAGGGATAATGCCACCCCTCCACAGTGGGCGCTGGGATGCTCCCAGGGGTGCAGGGGACAGCAGGGATGATGCCACCCCTCCACGGTGGGTGCTGGGATGCTCCCAGGGTGCAGGGGACAACAAGGATGCTCCCAGGGTGCGGGGGACAACAGGGATGATGCCACCCTTCCGCGGTGGGTGCTGGGATGCTCCCAGGGTGCGGGAGACAACAGGGATGATGCCACCCCTCCGCAGTGGGTGCTGGGATGCTCCCAGGGTGTGGAGGGCAACAGGGATGATGCCACCCCTCCACGGTGGGCGCTGGGATGCTCCCAGGGTGTGGGGGACAACAGGAATGATGCCACCCCTCCGCAGTGGGCGCTGGGATGCTCCCAGGGGTGCAGGGGACAGCAGGGATGATGCCACCCCTCCACGGTGGGCGCTGGGATGCTCCCAGGGTGTGGGGGACAGCAGGGATGATGCCACCCCTCCGCGGTGGGTGTTGGGATGCTCCCAGGGTGTGGGGGACAACAGGGATGCTCCCAGGGTGCAGGGGACAATAGGGATGATGCCACCCCTCCACGGTGGGCGCTGGGATGGTCCCAGGGTACAGGGGACAACAAGGATGCTCCCAGGGTGCGGGGGACAACAGGGATGATGCCACCCTTCCGCGGTGGGTGCTGGGATGCTCCCAGGGTGTGGGGGACAACAGGGATGATGCCACCCCTCCGCGGTGGGTGCTGGGATGCTCCCCGGGTGTGGGGGACAGCAGGGATGATGCCACCCCTCCGCGGTGGGCGCTGGCCCCCCGTGGCCCCCCGCCGTGCCCGCTCACCCTCAGTGCTCTCCACTGCGACCAGTCCGTCCAGGAAGGCTTTGACGCGGGTGACGCTGGGCAGCAGGACGGCGTGCAGCGGGGCCATCCACGGCTCCTTGCCCTGGCCCAGCTGCAGCCCCAGGTTGCCGATGCTCTGCAGCGCCTGCCCCCGCGCAGGGAAGGGCTCACGCTGCCGTACCCCCGCCATGGCATGGGGGCAGCGGGGGGGACACCCCCCTCCTCCCTCTCTGGTTGCTCCCCTGAACCCCGGGGACTTGGGAATTCGGGCGGAAGGTGGAGAAGCGGAGGAGCCCAGGGATGATGGGACCCAACGGCTGGCCCAGGCTGGCTCCTGTGCTGTGGCCGACGGTGGTGGCATGGCCCGGTGACAGGCAGGGCTGGCCTCGAGCGGTGTGGGAAGGAGCCAACCCGTGGCATATGGTGTGGGGACAGGAATGGCTCTGCCCTCCTTGGGGTCCCCATTATTCCCTGGGGTCCCCATCCCTCCCGGGGTCCCCATCACTCCCCTGAGTCCCTGTCTCCCTCTGGGATTTCTTCCCAGGTTCCCCAGCTCTCCCTGGGATTCCCAGCCCTCCCCAGGGTCCCCCTGCCTTCCTGGGGTCCCCATCCCTCCCTGGCATCCCTTTCCCTTATGGGTCCCCACCTCTCCCCAGGGTCTGCATCCCTCCCTGAAGTCTCTGTCCTTTCTGGGGTCCCTCTCTGGAGTCCCCATCCCTCCCTGGGCTCCTCATACCTCCTTGAGATCCCTGTCCCTCCCCAGGGTCCCTGTCCTTCCCCAAGATCCCCATCTCTTCCCAGGGTCCCCATCTTTTCCCAAGGGTCTCCATCTCTCCCAGTGGTCCCCAGCCCTCCCCAGTGTCCCCATTGCCTCCCAAAGGTCCCCATCCCTCCCCAGCACCTCCATCCCACCCCAAGGATCCCCATCCCTCCCCAAGGGTCCTCATCCCTACTCAAGGGTCCCCGTCCCTCCCCAGTGGTCCCCATCCCTCCCATGTCTCCATCCCACCCCAAGGATCCCCATCCCCCTCCAAAGGTCCCCATCCCTTCCCAGCACCCCCAGCCCTCCCCAAGGGTCCCCAGCCCTCCCCAGCACCTCCAGCCCACCCCAGTGTCCCCATCCCAGCCCAAGGATCCCCATCCCTCCCCAGCACCTCCATCCCACCCCAAGGATCCCCATCCCTCCCTAATGGTCCCCATCCCACCTCAAGGATCCCCATCCCTTCCCAGCACCCCCATCCCTCCCCAAAGGTCCCCATCCCTTCCCAGCACCCCCATCCCTCCCCAAGGGTCCCCATCCCTCCCCAAGATCCCCATCCATCCTGGAGCTCTCCATCCCACCCCAAGTATCCCCATCCCTCCCCAAGGGTCCCCATCCCTCCCCAAGGTCCCCGTCCCTCCCCAATGGCCCCCATCCCACCTCAAGGATCCCCATCCCTCCCCAAGGTCCCCATCCATCCCCAATGGTCCCCATCCCACCTCAAGGATCCCCATCCCTCCCCAAGGTCCCCATCCATCCTGGAGCTCTCCATCCCACCCCAGTGTCCCCATCCCACCCCAAGGATCCCCATCCTTCCCCAAGGGTCCCCGTCCCTCCCCAAGGTCCCCATCCATCCTGGAGCTCTCCATCCCACCCCAGTGTCCCCATCCCACCCCAAGGATCCCCATCCTTCCCCAAGGATCCCCATCCCTCCCCAAGGTCCCCATCCATCCTGGAGCTCTCCATCCCACCCCAGTGTCCCCATCCCACCCCAAGGATCCCCATCCTTCCCCAAGGGTCCCCGTCCCTCCCCAAGGTCCCCATCCATCCCGGGGCTCTCCATCCCTCCCCCTTGTCCCCATCCCTCCCCCAGGTCCCCGTTCCTCCATGGCTCCCCGCACCTTGGCGAGCAGCAGGAGCGTGCGGCCGGTGCGGGGGTCAGCGTGCTGCTCCCGGAGGCTGAAGAGCTTCGGGGTGAGGACAGCGGGGGCGAAGAAGCGGAGGAAAAGAAACCCACTGATGGAGAAGTACCGCACCTCCTGGCCAGGGACAGGGACAGGGACAGCTCAGGGCTCGGGGCGGTGGTCCCGGTGGCGTGTGGACCCCTGGCCTCGTGACCTGCCCCACCTCGTGCTGCGCCGAGGGGAACCGCTCCTCCACCCGCCTGCGGAGCTGCTTGAAGGCCACCCTCATGAGGAGGGGACACTTCTCCACCGAGCCCACGATGGCATCGACGATGTCCCCCAGGTAGCCCTTCAGCAGCTCCAGGCTGCTCTCCCGCACCCGTGCCTCCGACAGGGACCCCTTGAAGGAGATCCTCCTGCAGGGACATCGCTGGGTCAGGGGGCACCCCATGCCCAGGGACACCCAAGTTGGCTAAAAGCCATTGAGGTGACCCACAGGCTCAGCAGCAATGGGTGACCCCCTCCCGCAGGGGATATCAGGATGGGGATGGCTTGGGATGTGCCACTGTGCCCCCCCCAGCCATCCCCCCGCACTCGCCTGCTGCGGCTCAGATCCATCTTGCCGGGATCCAGCTCCACGTACTTCTTCTCCTCAAAGATGCGGTTCACCACGGGCTTCAGGACCTCGTGCAGGTAGGGCAGCCCCACCACCTGCAAGGGATGGGAAGTCTCCATCTTTGTCCCCAAAGTGTCCCTAGATGTTCTGCTGGGACACAACCCAGCTCTCTGCCCCGATGCCATCATGGGAGGGCGCAGCTGGAACCCGGCTGGTGTCACCTCCCATGCTCACCTTCATGAACTGCTCCACAGACTTGGAGGCCAGCGAGTTGGAACGGAAGAGGGTGTTGGGGTCCGCTGGAAGAGCGCAGAGGCCGTAGTGAGGTGGGCATGGGGTGATGCCCCAGCTGTCCCTGGTGTGCCCAACCCCAGGGACACGCGCCTCCCTCTTGGTGGCCCCACTCTTCTCCCCATGAGGGTTTGGGGGGACCCTGGCAACCCAGTTTCCTGGCTGGGTGGGTGCAGATGGTGCCCCTGGCCCTGGCACTTACTGGTCCTGGCCAGCTCGCGGGTGGTGAGATAGTCCAGGAGGGGCACGGCCAGCCCCTGCCCCAAGAAGATCTTCACCAGCTTGGTGGCCACGTCCTGCCGGCTCTCCCCTGAGGTCACCTCCTCCAGGATGGCCAGGGCAGTGCCAGCGGGGGACTGTGGGGAGGGCAGGGTGGGCACGGAAAGATCCCCACACCGGGGTGGTCCCCGGCCGCCCCTGAGGGTCCCCACAGCACCCACCTGGCCGGGGTAGAGGATGGGCTCGGTGAGGAGCTGGATGAGGGGCTGGTAGTAGTGGGGGGGCAGGACCCTGTCCTCCACCAGCCGCACCGCCAACCGCAGGGCACCCAGCTGCCCCCTGCAACGACACGGGAGGGGCTCAGGTGGAGCTTGCACCCACCACCCCCCCATCACCCTGGCTCCCTCCGGGCCGGGATGTTGCCGGGGGGGGAGCACCCCGTGCTGCCCTGGGCACAGATGCCCGCACTCACCCGAGGGTCTCGGTGGTGCTGGGGAAGGGCAGGAGCTGGAACCAGCCCTTGGTGGGGGCCCTGCAGATGGTGTCCAGGGGGAACTCAATCTGGGGGGGGGCGCGCAGGCAGGGTCTGAGCTGGGGGGGTGCAGGCACCAGCATCCTGTGCTGCACCCTGCTTCCCCCACCGGCTGGGACCCCTCCTCGGGGGAGAGCCCGGGACATGCAGGATGTGGCACTGCCCCCAGCTCAGCGTGTCCACATACCCCTGGCCCCCCCATCCCCGTGGGGCCTGACCCATGGTCACCCGGACCCCAATGCGGGGAGGCGATAGGGGTCTGGAGGTTCCCCCGGGACCCGGGCCCTGAGGTCCTCACCCGTCCCAAGAAGTCGTTCTTGCCCACGATGTCCCAGTCCCACACCTCCACGCTCAGCACGGCCTCCCCCGGCTCGCCCTCCGCCAGCTCGAACTCCAGCACCTCGTCCCAGTGCGGGAAACGGGTTTTCTTAATCACCTGCCGGGGACGGGGACACCACAGTGGCTGCGGGGGGCGGAGGGGGGGGGACAACAACGAGGTGCCCGCACCGCTGCGTCCCAGCACCCAGCACCCCGACTCACGGCTGTCTCCAACGTGTGCCCGCAGCACGACACCCGGGCGAAGGGGTCCGAGGTGCCCGAGGGGTCCCGGGGGGCCAGGTCCCTGTGGGGAGGTGGGGGTCAGCAGGGGCACAGCGGGCAGGGGACCCCTCTGTGCCGGCATGGTCCCTGCCACCCCCATGTCCCCCTTTTCCCCCAGCCCGCCTGGGGGCACTGGTTGGGGTGCCGGGGGGATGCTGGTGAGAGTGGGACCCCGTGCCCCAGCGCTCCTGCCCCCAATCCCTTCCTCCTCCAGTCCCTGGGGGCCAAATGGAACAGTGGGGGTGGGTGGGAGGGGGTCTCTGCTGTCCCTCCTGGCTGTCCCCATGGCCATCCCGTTGCCTTGGTACCCGCTTTGGTTGCCATGGCAGCGGGATGCTGCCTGCTCCGCTGCCAGCAGCCTGCCGTCTGGCAGCCACACGCGTGTGGGCACACATGCACACGCATGCACACGCATGCACACGCATGCACATGCAGAGTGCGGGGTGGGCCTCAGTTTTCCCCCCCCATTGCCCCCCCCCCCCCAGTTTTGAAGCCAAAGGGGGCAAACGTGGCACGAAAGCCAGCTGGTCTGCCAGGGACCGTCCCCAGGCACCCCAGAGGGCCACCCAGCTCTGCCCCTTGTCCCCCTGTCCCCGAGCGGGGCTGGCAGTGCCTGAGGCAGCTCCTTCCCCGCTGAGACCCCCAACGGTGGCGGCGGCGCACGCGGGTTGGCATCGCGCTGTCCCCAAGCAGGACACAGCAAGGGGAGGACAAGAACTGTGCCGCCCCCGTCCCCATCCCCTCCCGCCGCTGAGAACCCACCAGTCGAAAATAAGACCCCCGGGAGGGTGGTCACACCACCCCCGTGCCCCCGCCACCCCCATCCCCTACCTGGCCTCGATGAGGTGGCAGCGCAGCACCCGCGGGTGGCCCCGCTCGGGGACCCGCAGCTCCAGGTGGATCTCCCCCTGCACCTCCTCGTCGGGGTGCACAGGCGCCAGGCTGAGCCAGCTGTCAACGCCTGCCGAGGGGGACGGGGTGGGCCACCCGTGGTGCCAGGACCCCACTGTCCCCTTGCAAACCACCCCCCACCCCCCCCGCCGTGCCCCCCACTCACCCCGCGGCTCGGCCGAGATCTGCTGGCGGCTGAGCGAGACCTTGCCGATAACGTCGTCCTGCCTGCGAGGGCAGAGACACGGCGGGCGCTGAGGCCACCGAGGGGGACGTGCCACCCTTCAGGGTGCCACCCCACCCCTTGTCCCTGTTGTCCCCCCTTACCCGATGGTGTCTTCATCCAGCACGTAGACGGCGAGGTTGCGGAAGCCGCGGGGCAGGCGCAGGGTGTATTCCTCACCCCAAAAAGGGTTCAGGCTCTTCCACACCGTGGCCGTCCTGCCGGTGACGAGAGAGGTGGCTGCACCCCCAGGGGGGGCACCCGTCCCCTCCCTGGGCTGGCACGGTGTCACCCCCCCCCTCATACCTGGCCACCACCTCATTGTCCACCTTGACCACGCAGTAGGGATCGCTGGAGCCAGAGCTGGGCAGGGGATGAAGATGCGTGGGGTCAGCCCCACAGCTGGGGGTCCCAGCTGGGGGTCCCAGCTGGGGGTCCCACCCGAGGGTCCCACTCGTCCTCAGGGGCTGCTGCTGGGGGGGCTCAGGGGGCCAGATCCAAACATCACTTCAAACCCCACCAGCCCCAGAGGGTGAGATGAGTTGCCCGGTCTCAGCCCGACCCCCCCCCAGCTGACACCGAGATGGGGATGACACCTTTTCCCGGTGCTCCTCGAGCTGGGGGACCCCACTGCGGGCCACCCTGAGCCACCGTCCCCCTCCCTGTGCCCCCCACCCGTGGGTACTGGTGGCCTGCCAACAGCACGGCCAAGCCTGAGTTTCTGCAGCAACCCACTGTGTCAGGGTGACACCGGGCTGGCCCCGGGCCCAGCCCTGGCTTAACCCCTTCCGCGGGGGAGGACGGGACGCAGGGGACGGGGACCGGATCTGGGGGTCTTCTACCGGGAGCAAAGCCCCCTGCCTGCTCGTCTACGGCAGCCGGAGCAGCACCCAGGGGTGCCAGCCCCGCGTGCCCAGGGGGATGCTGGAGCACCAAATACCCAGCTGTTGGACTCAGGGGGTGACGGGAGGTGCTCGAACAAGGGGACAGACCCCCAGTGGGGCGAGGGAGGTGACACCCCCGCTCTGTCCCAGCCATGGGACGGGGGACGGGAATGTCCTGGCTGCATCCCCCGGATGGCCCCCAAGGGGCACTGGGCACCTTGCCACCATGTTGGTGGGTCTGGATCACCTCACTGTGCCCACCCACCCCCCCGCCTCGGCCCCGAGCGGGGCAACCAGCATGGCACCAGGACCCCCCCGCCTGGTGGGGAAACTGAGGCAGGGTGGCCCCGCTGCCTGCAGCCGTCCCCAGCTGCCCGGCCCTGGGAGCGACCGG
This sequence comes from Rissa tridactyla, assembly GCF_028500815.1. Lineage (NCBI taxonomy): Eukaryota > Metazoa > Chordata > Aves > Charadriiformes > Laridae > Rissa > Rissa tridactyla. Next base: position 13,339 of record NW_026529783.1, on the reverse strand, counting down.
TGGTGCCAGGCTGGCACATCCGGAGGAGCCTGGCACTGCCAGCTCCGCTGAGGCGTATCCGTGGGGCAGGAGCGGGCAGGGGTTCTGCCTTCCCTCCCCTGCCGCCCCCAGCTCATCCCCCCCCCTCAAAGGGTGCAGATGCCCAGCAGGTACGTGCAGGTGCAGGGAGGCTGTGCCCCCCCCCAGGTCCTCCCCACAGCCGTGGGGGGGGCAACCCGTGCCCACCCCGCAAGGTGATGCCCAAGGGGTTGGGGGGCTCATACAGCTTTGGGGCGGGGGGGGGGCTAAGAGGGCTGGCAGTCCCCTGCCACCCCCAGACCCCCCCTTTGGTCCAACGGGTGCAAGCAGGGACCCCCAAAAAGACAGGGAGAGCAGAGCACCCAGGGCAACCATTCCCCTCCCCTCCACGTCTCCCGGGGGAGGGGGGGACAGCGGAAAATTGGGGGGGGGGGGGGGGGCGGGCTGTAGACACCCCCCCCCCCCCCGCCCCCAGCCACTCACACGTCCTTGGCGGGCAGGTCCTTCCCCTCCACCACCCGGCAGTGCAGGGAGCTGGTTTTGGCCATGCCGGCGAAGTTCGGGGCGAGCACTTAGGAGTCCATGGGGGGGCCCCCAAAGGGTGCCCCTCGGGGTGCCCTGAGCCCCCCACCCCACCGCCGGTGGGGCTGCCAGCACCGGCCTCCTCCTCCTCCTCCTCCTCCTCGCCGGCTTCTTGCCTGTGGCTTCTTCCTTTTTCCTCTTGTGGGTTGTTTTTCTCGCCGCTTGGCTCCCCACCTGCGCCCGAGCCAGAGCAAGCCAGCCGGAGCGCGCGGGCACGCGGCGGCGGGCGAGCTGGGGTGGGCTGGCCTGGTGCCCACCGGGCTAGTGACAGCCCGCCGCCAGCCACAGGTTGCCGCTGAGCGGCAACCCGCCGTGGGGTTCCCACGCCACCCCTCCTGGCACCCGCTTGGGGAAAGCCCCCCTCTCCCTCTTCTAGCCACGGGGAAACTGAGGCACGGGGACATCCCTGGCGGGGGGGGGGGGGAGAGTGTGCTGTCACAGATGAGTGGCACAAGGGACTGTCCCCATGCTGGGTCACCGTTGCGTGCTAGGGCCCTGGGGGTGACGCTGCCGGGTGGCTGGTACCGTGTGGGTGCTGGGTCCCTGGGGGGGAGTCACTGCCGGGGGGGGTCACCGTCTGGGTTCAGGGTCCTTGGGGTGATGCTGCCGGGGGGGGTGTCACTGAGTGGGTGCTGTGTCCTTGTGCGGGGGTGTCACTGCAGTGAGGTGTCACCATGTGGGTGCTGGGTCCCTGGGGGTGACACTACCGGGGGGTGTCACCGTGTGGGTGCTGGGTCCTTGGGGTGATGCTGCCGGGGGGGGTGTCACTGAATGGGTGCTGTGTCCTTGTGCAGGGGTGTCACTGCAGTGAGGTGTCACCACGTGGGTGCTGGGTCCTTGTGTGGGGGTGTCACTGCCAAGGGGTGTCACTGTGTGGGTGCTGAGTCCCTGGGGGTGACACTACCAGGGGGTGTCACCGTGTGGGTGCTGGGTCCTCGGGGTGATGCTGCCGGGGGGGGGTGTGTCACCAAGTGGGTGCTGTGTCCTTGTGCAGGGGTGTCACTGCAGTGAGGTATCACCATGTGGGTCCTGGGTCCCTGGGGTGTCTCTGCTGGGGGGGTGTCACCGTGTGGGTGCTGGGTCCTTGGGGTGATGCTGCCGGGGGGGGGAGGTCACCAAGTGGGTGCTGGGTCCTTGTGCGGGGGTGTCACTGCAGTGAGGTGTCACCACGTGGGTGCTGGGTCCTTGTGTGGGGGTGTCACTGCCAAGGGGTGTCACTGTGTGGGTGCTGGGTCCCTGGGGGTGACACTACCGGGGGGTGTCACCGTGTGGGTGCTGGTTCCCTGAGGGGGGTGACACTGCCAGGGGATGTCACGATGTGGGTGCTGGGTCCTTGGGGAGGTCACTGCCAAAGGGTGTCACTGTGTGGGTGCTGGATCCTTGGGGGGGTCACTGCCGGGGGTGTCACCATGTGGGCGCTGGGTCCTTGGGGTAACACTGCCGGCGGGGGGGTCACTGAGTGGGTGTTGTGTCCCTGGGGTGACACTGCTGGGAGGTGTCACCATGTGGGTGCTGGGTCCCTGGGGGGAGGGGGGGTGACACTGCCAGGGGGTGTCACCATGCCCGTGCTGTGTCCCTGGGGGGGCTCTGCCCGTACCCCTGCAGTCTCCCCGCTCCGGCTCAGGGTGTCCCTGGGGGGGCTCTGCCTGTACCCCAGCGTGGCGGTGGGTGCCATGGGGAGCTCAGTGGGTGCATCGGCCTCAGGGTGGGGGTGCAGCGGAGGAAGCAGCCTGCCGGGGGGGTGCTGCTGTCACAGTGATCCCCGACACCCCCATGGGACCTTGTTTCCCACCCCCCCCCCCCCGGGTGCCCCCTGCCCAGGGGACACCCTGAGCCGGAGAGGGGAGACTCCAGCAGATCCCGGGGTGCCTGCGGGTGCAGCGACGCTCCCCGGCTCCCCCCGCACCCCGGCTTCTCTGCCATGGCGGGGGACGGAGGGGGATGAGCGCTGGGGGGGAAAGTCCCCCCCTTCCTGTTAGAGTGTGCCCCCCCCACCCCGGCATAGCGGGGGGCACTGGGGGGGGGGGAGGGCTGGTGAAATCGGGGGGGTGCGGGGGTGGGCTGGCCAGATGGCTCCCGCAGTGACTCAGGGTAGGTGCTGCCAGGGCGGGCGTCGCCTAATGGGTGCGGGGGCCGGGGGGGGGACACACTGCCAATGGGGTGTCACTGTGTGGGTGCTGGGTCCTTGGGGTGACACTGCCAAGGGGTGCTCGTTCCCTGAGGGGGGTGTCACTGCCAGGGGATGTCATGATGTGGGTTCTGGGTCCCTGGGGGGGGTCACTGCGGGGGGGGGCGGTATCACTGAGTGGGTGCTGTGTCCCTGGGGGTGGCACTGCAGTGAGGTGTCACCATGTGGGTGCTGCGTCCCAGGGGGGTCACTGCCAAGGGGTGTCACCGTGTGGGTGCTGGGTCCTTGGGGTGTCACCGCCGAGGGGGTGTCACCATGTGGGTGCTGAGTCCTTGGGGGGGTGTCACTGCCGGGGAGTTGTCACCGTGTGCGTGCTGGGTCCACGGGGGGGGCCAGTGCTGGGGGATGTCACTGTATGGGTGCGGGGTCCAGGGGGTGACACTGCTGGGGGTGTGTCACCGAGTGGGTGCTGGGTCCCTGGGGGGGGGTGACAATGCCGCGGGTGGGTGTCACCGTATGGGTACTGGGTCACGGGGGGGGTGTCACTACTGGAGCGGGTGTCACTGTGTGGGTGTTGGGTCCCAGGGGTGTCACTGCCAGGGGGTGTCACCGTGTGGGTGCTGGGTCCTTGGGGTGTCACCGCCGAGGGGGTGTCACCATGTGGGTGCTGAGTCCTTGGGGGGGTGTCACTGCCGGGGAGTTGTCACCGTGTGCGTGCTGGGTCCACGGGGGGGGCCAGTGCTGGGGGATGTCACTGTATGGGTGCGGGGTCCAGGGGGTGACACTGCTGGGGGTGTGTCACTGAGTGGGTGCTGGGTCCCTGGGGGGGGGTGACAATGCCGCGGGTGGGTGTCACCGTATGGGTACTGGGTCACGGGGGGGGTGTCACTACTGGAGCGGGTGTCACTGTGTGGGTGTTGGGTCCCAGGGGTGTCACTGCCAGGGGGTGTCACCGTGTGGGTGCTGGGTCCTTGGGGTGTCACCGCCGAGGGGGTGTCACCATGTGGGTGCTGGGTCCTTGGGGGGGTGTCACTGCCGGGGAGTTGTCACCGTGTGTGTGCTGGGTCCACGGGGGGGGCCAGTGCTGGGGGATGTCACTGTATGGGTGCGGGGTCCAGGGGGTGACACTGCTGGGGGTGTGTCACCGAGTGGGTGCTGGGTCCCTGGGGGGGGTGACAATGCCGCGGGGGGGTGTCACCGTATGGGTACTGGGTCAGGGGGGGGGTGTCACTACTGGAGCGGGTGTCACTGTGTGGGTGTTGGGTCCCAGGGGTGTCACTGCCAGGGGGTGTCACCGTGTGGGTGCTGGTTCCCTGAGGGAGGTGACCCCGGTGCACCCCTGCTGCCATCCTGCCCGCCCCCCGCCCCCCTCCCGGGGGTGCCGGGGTCCCGAGCCGTCCCCACCGGCGGCTCGGCGCTTTGTTCGCCGTCCGACTTATTCCCCGGGTCCCTTGTCCCCGCGCCTCTCCCGCTGCCAGCGGCACAGCCCCGGGGCCGGCGGGGGCGGGGGGAGCCATGCCAGGTGATCCTCCCTGCGGCCCCCCGCTGCTGCCGCCGCCGCCCAGGCCCAGGCCCGGGCCCAGGCCGCGGCGGGGCGGCGCCGCCGGAGGAGGCGGAGGAGACGGAGGAGGAGGCGGCCGGGCTCCCCTCACCGCGCCGCCGCCGCCGCTCCCGCCACCCTGGGCCTGGGCCTGGGCCTGGGCCCGGCGGGGCCTTGCGGCGGCCGGGCGGGGCCGGGCCGCGGAGCCGCCATGAAGCCGAGCGGAGGTGAGGCGGGGCCGGGGCAGCGGTTCCCATCCCCGGGATCCCCCCTGGGAAGGCCGGGAGCAGCCGGGGAGGGTGGTAGGGGGGAGGAGGCCCAGGCCGGTGAGCGGTGAAGGTGGAGGGGGGTAACATGGCCGTCCCGCCGCCCAGAGGAGCCGGTGCTGCTGGCCGAGCTGAAGCCGGGCCGCCCCCAGCGCTACGACTGGAAATCCAGCTGCGAGACATGGAGCGTGGCCTTCTCCCCCGACGGCGCCTGGTTCGCCTGGTCGCAGGGACACTGCGTGGTCAAGCTGATCCCCTGGCCCCTGGGGGAGGCCGAGCTGTGAGTAATGGCGGGGGGGACGGGACACACAGGGAGCCGGGGTGGGGGGTCCTGGCGGGGGGTCGAACGCCATCCCTCTCCTTTCTCCCCGCAGCTGCAAAACCTCGGAGCGCAAGGGCCGCGGCGGCAAAGCGGAGGCGAGGAGCCGAGGGGCGGCCAAGGAGAAGACGCTGGAGTGCGGGCAGATCGTGTGGGGCCTGGCCTTCAGCGCCTGGCCGGCCGCGGGGGCCGGGGAGACGGAGCCCGCCTGCGCCATGGCGCTTCCCTGCCTGATCCTGGCCACCGGGCTCAACGACGGGCAGATCAAGGTCTGGGAGGTGCAGACAGGTGAGCGGCCATTGCCGACAGCCAGAGCGGTTATGGCTTCAGGCTGGTTTCTCTCCCCTTGGAAGGGGATCGCGGCTTCATCCTCCCCCAGATACTCCCCCTGCTTTGTCGCAAGGGGGGCTGCCTGTGCGTGAGGGGCACTGCCTGGTTCCCCATAGTGGGGACAGCACTCAGCGTGTCCCCTCTCCGCAGGACACCTCCTCTTCAGCCTCTTGGGGCACCAGGACGTGGTCAGAGACCTGAGCTTCGCTCCCAATGGAAGCCTCATCCTTGTGTCGGCCTCGCGGGACAAGACCTTGCGTGTCTGGGACTTGAGCAGAGATGGTAGGAGCGCGTGGGGACATCCGCAGTGCTAGGGCACCCCCGGCTGAGGCTGGGCTCTGGGGAGAAACCCACCTTGGTAGGAGAGAAGGTGGGAGAGGACCTTTGGGGACGGTATTTGAGGAAGAAGGGGAGAGTCTGGAGACACGGAGCAGAGCCACCCACTTCCACGGGGGGCCTGGGAAGCGCAGGAGGGGGATGCAAGTAGACAGGTTGGCATCTGCCCAGGGGAATGCCCCAGCCCCATGCGCGTTCTCTCTGGGGAAGGGTGGGGGGAGAGCAGGGGCAGCGCCTCTTGTGCTCCCCTCTGGTGACTTGCGTGTCTGCCGTCCCCAGGGCGGCAGGTCCAGGTGCTGTCGGGCCACGTGCAGTGGGTCTACTGCTGCTCCATCTCCCCGGACTGCAGCATGCTCTGCTCCGCAGCCGGAGAGAAGTCGGTGAGTCCCGCTGAATCCGATGCTCCCCGCAGCCCTCTGTATCCCCCCCTGCATGAGAAGGGGCCAGGCCAGAGCCACCCTCGCTCCTTGGCCGTCCCAGCTCTGCATGGAGGAACTGGGAGCTGGGACCAGAGCTGGGATTTAAAGCCCAAGATGCTTCTCCTCCGCTCCTGCCCCCGGGATGCTCCCAGCCTCAGCACCTGCCCGTGTCCCACAGGCGCTGCTGTGGAGCATGCGATCCTACACCCTCATCCGGAGGCTGGAGGGGCACCAGAGCAGTGTGGTGTCGTGCGACTTCTCGCCGGACTCGGCCCTCCTTGTCACCGCCTCCTATGACGCCTGTGTCATCATGTGGGACCCCTACACTGGAGAGCAGCTGAGGACGCTGCGGTATGGGGCCGGGGGGGGATGGTGGAAGGTGGACAGAGCAATGCCGTGGGGGGTTCTTGGGGCCAAGTATGGCCTTCCCTTCTAGCTGGGCATGGCCAGCACCTCTTCCCTGGCTCCAGCGGCTGAAAGGGGGCTCTGGCTTGCCAGGTTTGGCCCCTCTGCCAGCCCCAGAGCACTGGGATGTGGCTCATGGCAGCATGGGGTTGACGCTGAGCCTGTTCTCCCCACACGCAGGCACGTCCCCTTGCACTCGGCGCTGGACTACAGCAGCGAAGTCCACACCAGCTCCCTGCGCTCCGTCTGCTTCTCCCCTGAGGGCCTCTACCTGGCCACGGTGGCGGATGACAGGTGAGTGTACCCCTTTGGGGACCTCCAGTGGGAAGAGGGTCCCAGGAGGACACCACCAAAACGAACCAGGAGCTCAGGACGTGCCAGTGGGGAGCAGACCTCACAGGCCAGTTCCCCACTAGTGCCCAGCGTAAGGGGAAAGCGCAGGCTGCCTGGGACACCGCCGCTTGGCTGTGGCAAGGGATAGCAAGGTCAGGGCCCTGTCACCCCTCCGAGCGACGAGCCGGGGCCCGTGTCCTCCTCCGTGCTGTGCCGCCCTTGCTGTCCCCTTCGGCACGGTCACTAGCTCTGTCTGCATCCAGCTCGGCTCGACAGGGCACAGTGCCTTCCGCCTTGTGACGCTCCTGGGATGCTCTAAGCCCACGGGAAAGAAAATCCTCCTCCAGAGTTTGCATGCGTTCAGGTGAACCCAGAGGTTTTCTTTTAGCTGCAGGCGCTGCCTGGATGTGGGCCTGGCATCGTGTCCCCTCCCTTTCTCCTTAGGCTCCTGAGGATCTGGGCGTTGGAGCTGCGGTCTCCGGTGGCGTTTGCTCCCATGACCAACGGCCTGTGCTGCATGTACTTTCCACACGGCGGTTTTATTGCCACAGGGTGCGTATGCGGGAGAGGAAAGCGGAGAAACACGGGCTGCTTCCTGCTCCTCCTCCAGCTCGGGGTCCGCTCAGCAAATTCTGGGCTTCCCTGGAGGTGCAGGCTGGTTTCCTGGGCTGGGGAACGCGTGGTTGCAGCAAATCTGGGATATTTCGGGGTAACTGAGCTTTCTCGCGCCGCTCTGCCCTGTGCTCACGGCTCATTTGGGTCCCGTTGCAGGACCAGAGATGGCCACGTCCAATTCTGGACCGCTCCAAGGGTCCTCTCCTCGCTAAAGCACTTGTGTCGCAAAGCTCTGCGCACCTTCCTGACGACGTACCAGGTCCTCGCGCTCCCCATTCCCAGGAAGCTGAAGGAATTCCTCACTTACCGGACTTTTTAAGGCAGCGTGGACAGCGGAGACACGGAACCCAGAGCCCTCTGCCCGGCGGTGGGGCTGGGCCTGGGTCAGAGGAGGCACCGCAGCAACGACGTCTCGCTGATTCCTGAGCCGCGGGGCAGGAGGATTGCCGCTCCCCTTGTTTTGGGGCTGCGTCGGGGAACGTGGAGGGATTTTTTTTTTTTTTTTTTGGTGTAATAATACTAGAACCCAGCAAAAAAGCATGCGGAGGGCAAGGGGCACAGCTGCGGTGGCCCCGCAGGGGACACACGTCCCCCTGTCCCCCTGCTATCTGCAAGTTTTGGGTCAGGTGCTTTTGCTTCCAAGTGCAATGTTGTGGATTGAAGGTTAGCGGGCGCGCTCCGAGCCGGAGCTTTTGTTGTTCCTACAAATACAGGGCTACAACCGTTCCCAATAAAAACGATCCTCACTGGGACCGGCTCCTGCTGGAGCTTTAGTTTCCGGAGAGGCGCAGGCTCTGCTGCTTCTCCTGCTCCGGGTATGAGCTGGACAAACCCCAGCGGGTGTCCGCGGACTAGACGACAGCGATGACAGAATAAAACAAAGAAACAAATGATTCGTCACATCTTTCCTCTTGGTTCGTAGCGGTGACCTGAGGATACCTGGCAGGGCAGGCCCAGGGCCTCCAGCCACGGCTGAGCGCCGACTTGGGCTCCGAAGTCCAGCAGACCAGTAAGCGTTCAGCGGTGGGTGCTGGGGGGAGGATCGGTCCGCCGCGAAGGTGGGACGCGGGGCTTCCCGCAGCCCCCAGCTCCCGTTCCTCCGGTGTTTTCTTTCCCTGCTGGAGCTCTGCACTCGAGGAGCCCCACGTTCACGCTGTGGATGAAGCGGTCTCGGGGGCTTGTCTCCCACCCTCCAGCTGAACTGGTGTCTGGAGTGACAACGTGTGCTTTGAGTCCCCTCCATGCTAGAGGGCCCGAGGCTGTGACCCCAGCTGATGGAGAGGACAGGGTATGTCTCCTCTAAACGACTCCCTGGGATGTTTTCTCTTGCGGGGAGCTGAGGGCAGAAAGCTGGGGTTTCCCTAACCCGTACGGGTGTCACCCACCGCTGCCTTCCCTCTTGTAACGGGGGGATGTCACCGCAAGAAACCGCGCTGTCCCCAGGCAGCGTGCTGTCCCCGGCTGCACGGGCGGCGGGGGTGGCACAAGCCACGGTGGGACTGCGCAGCGTGTCAGCGCCCTGCAGGGACTGGAGGTTGCGCAGGCGGGTGACAGCAGCAGGACTTCAGCCTGCGTGGGTGCGACGCCTTTGCGAGGGGACAGGGTCAGCCTCCACCCCCTCCCTTCGGTCCTTGCTCTACAGGAGGAAAAAGAAGAGACAAGCGCAACCCGCTGGGCTTTGGGAGGCGTCTGTATTTCCCGGCGAGGCTTAGAAACGGCGCTGCCCGACTCTTGCGCCCTGGCTGCGGGTTCAAGGCTTGCAAAAAGGCATGGGAAAGCCGGACGGAGCAGCTCCGGGCACCGCGCTGACGATCCCCACTGGCTCCCGCACCACGCGGAGTTGCAAGGAAGGACCCACCCAGCGGGACTCAGGCTTCGGCCACGATCAGGTCCCTGGTGACTTGGAAAGCCGCGATGAGGGAGCTCAGCTGAATCTTTTCACTGGTCCCAGCAGCCAGCCGGTACCTGGAGACAGGGGAGGGGGGGGGGGCAAGGGCAGGTGCAGGTGTTTACACCAGCATCCGCCTCCCCACAAAGCCACAGCTCTGGCCAGGACGCAGCAAGCCAAGCGCAGGGTTTATGCGGCAGAGACGGATGCGCAAGGGCTGGGGGCATCTGCCAGCGGTGCCCAGCAGCCACCAGGACCCAGCACAGCGTGGTAGCGGTGACCCCCCCGTGGGATGGGCGTGCTGGCCAGCCCCCCAAACCAGGGTGTTTTGGGGCAAGTGGACACTTACTCGATGTCTGCCATTTTGATCAGCAGCTGGATGCGGACCGAGGGTGGGAAATCGACTGCGGAGAGAAGGAGACGGCGTGCGTCAGCGGGGGCTGGGGGGGGACGATTGTCCCTCCCAGGGTCACCCAGGAGCTGGCCCCGCGAGCCCCTACCTCTGTGCACAAAGAGGTGGATCTCGGTGAGGATGTCCTGCAGCGCCAAGCCCTTCAGCGTCTTCAGCTCCATGATTTCTGAGATGAGAACGAGTGAAGGGGCTTTTTTCCAAGCTTTTCCCCACGAGATCCCACTCCTCATCCCTGCGGCAACCCCGAGGACCCTCCCCCCGTGCGAGCTGCACCCGTCCCAGCCAGAGCCGGAGGCCAGAGGATGGGAAGCCCTGGCGAAGAGGAGGATTCCCGTCGGCGGGGATTCGACGCTAAGCCCAGCGGAGGGAAAAGGATACTGCGGTAGGCGGTGGAAAAGTCCTGGTTCAGCATCCAGTCGAGGATGTTGGCGATGTCCGACTTGAGGGGGTGACCCGTGCAGGTGTAGACGTTCTCCTCCGTCACCTTGCCGAAGGCCATGGTGGTGCTCTGAGGAAGAGGAGGGCGGAGGGAGGGATGAAGAGCTCGTTTCTTCCTCCACCGATCCCTCCGGGGCAGCTGCCTGCGTGGGGCTGACCGCTGCCGGTGGACGCGAGGGCAGAGCGGCCGCGGCCGTGGTCCGTACCTGCAAGATATTGAGGGCTCTGCGCATGTCACCGCTCGAGAGGGTCACCAGAGCCTTCATCCCATCCTCCGTCACATCCACCCTGGAAAACAAGACCTGGGGGGCTGCAGAGGGAGCCAGCGCTGCCGGAGGAAAATACAACCCTGGAAAACCAAGCCGGCTGCTGCGCCTTGCGTAGGGGAACGGCGGGGGGGAAAAGGGGGATGCTGAGGATGCTGTGGGGCGCCCCCCCCAGCCCCCCGGCCCCAGCTCACCCCTCCTCCTGTATGACGTGCTGCAGCCGGGGCACCATCAGCTCCGGGGGTGAGGGGGCCGAAGCGGAATCGCGTGCAGCGGGACTGCAAGGCGGGGATGATCTTGGAGAGGTAGTTGCAGATGAGGCAAAACCGGGTGTTTTCCGTGAACTTCTCGATCACTGCAAAGAGGAGGGAGGAGAGGCTGGTCCTCCTCGGCCCCCTGCTTGTCTGGGCTTCCCCCCCCGCCACACCCTGCGCCGGGCTGGGAAAGGCCAGAGGGGTGGCAGTGGCGTGGGGTCCCCAGCGCCCCTCACCTCGCCTCAGGGCGTTCTGAGCATCCTGGGTCATGGCGTCGGCTTCATCCAGGATGACGAGCTTGAAACCTTTCCTTAAAAAGGGAGGAAAACAAGGGGGTGGCTTTGGTCCTGGAAAAGGGGGATGGGACAGGGGGTACGTGTGCCTGTTCCCAGCCTGACACACCTCCCCCCCCACCCCGAATGCTCCTTTCCCCTCCGGACCAGCACCTTTATCACTCATCCTTACCGTCCTCATCCTCCCCGCTTGCAGGGCAGCCCTGACTCCTTCCCATCCGCTCCGGCACGCTTCCCACCTCCGGAGCCCCCCCAAACCCAGCTCCCGAGGTGAGCGCCGGGGCAGGCGGTGCCGGGGGGCGGGATGTGAGGAAGGGATGGGGAGCTTTGGGAAGCGCAGACCCCACCACTCACTTAAAGATGGTCCTTGTGCTGGCGAAGCTCAGGATGGGCCCTCGGACGATGTCGATGCCCCGGTCATCGGAGGCGTTGAGCTGGAGGGAGACGCCGTGGATCCCTGGGATGCCCCCAGGGGGTGGGCGGGGATCCCTCCCACCATCACCCCCCCCAACCTTACCTCCAGCACCATGGAACCGAATTCCCGCTCCCGGTAGAGCTGTTTGGCACAGGCGAGGATGGTGGAGGTTTTACCGGTACCGGGGGGGGCCATAGAGGAGAAGGTGCGGGAGCCGATCCTCGCTGATGAACCGCTGCACTGCGGGGGGGCGGGGGGGGCACAGATAACGGGGCTGGGGGGTGCTCAGCACCCCCAGGGGTGTTGCGGGGAGAGGGGGGGAGTTACCTGGGGGGGGGGGTATGGGTGTGTGTGGGGTTGCTTATTGCTTACAGGGCTGGGGGGTTAGTACTGGGGGGGGGGGGCAGTACTTAGGGGGTGTGTATATGTGTGTGGTTAATTACTGGGGGTGTGTGTTTACTTACCAGAGGGATGGTTAATTACTGGGGGGTAAAGTTTACTTACTGGGGTGGGTGGGTTTATTACTGGGGGGTAGGGTTTACTTACTGGGGGGTAAAACTTACTTACTGGGGGGGGGGGGTGTTAATTACTGGGGGGTAGGGTTTACTTCCTAGGGGGGGTTAGGTTTACTTAGTGGGGGGTGTGTGTGTTAATTACTGGGGGGTTGGGTAATTACTGGGGGGTAGGGTTTACTTACTGGGGGGGGTGAGTTTACTTGGGGGGTGCGGGTAATTACTGGGGGGTAGGGTTTACTTACTGGGGGGGGTGTGTGTTAATTACTGGGGGGTTGGGTTTACTTGAGGGGTGCGGGTAATTACTGGGGGGTAGGGTTTACTTACTGGGGGGTTGGGTTTACTTACTGGGGGGGTGTGTGTTAATTAGTGGGGGGTTGGGTTTACTTGGGGGGTGCGGGTAATTACTGGGGGGTAGGGTTTACTTACTGGGGGGGGTTAATTACTGGCGGGTAGGGTGTGTTAGTTAGTTAGTTAGTTACCGGGGGACGTGTCTTACCGGGGGAGGGTATTGCTTACCGAGGCGGGGGGGGGATGGTTATTACTTACCGGGGGGGGGTGGTTACTTACCGGTGCTGAGTATATCCCGGTGAGACACCAGCTCCGACAGCGCCTGCGGCCGGTATTTCTCCACCCTGCAACGGACACAGCGCACCGGGGGGGGGGGGGGGGGGACGGGACGGGGAGGGTGGGGGGGGGTGGGATTAGCCGGGGGCAGCGCCCTCCGCTTCCTGATCCCCATCCCGATCCCGAGCCCCATCCCGATCGTACCACGGTAGGTTCCCGCCGCCCGCTCGCGCCATATTCCGCAGCCTCGCGAGAGCGCCGGGATGGGGCGGGGCGGGGCGGGGCGGGGCGGAACCGGCCGCCCCCACACACCCCCCCGCCCCCCCCGCCCCGCCCCATCCCGGCGCAGTGGCTGGGTCAGCCCCGGGGGCGGGGGTTAGAGCGAAGCAAGGCGGTGCTTGTGCTATGAGGGGGGGGGGGGAAAGGGGTGGGGGGGATGCTTTTTGGCGGGGGAGGGGGAAAGCAGAGCGGTGGGAATAGTGGGAATTGGGAAAGGGAAGGGACGGACGTGGGTTTAGGGGGAGCGCGGAGCCGGGAGCGGGCGAAGGAAGGCGATGGGTGGGATTCGCGCGGGGGGGAGCGCGGCGCTGGGAATGGGTAAAGTGAAGTCGCGGGGGTGATTTTTGGGGGGAGCGCGGCACTGGGCTGTGCTAGAGCAGGGGTATGGGTGTGCTTTTGGGGGGGCACAATGCTGGGAGTTGCTAAAGCAGGGGTGTCGGTGTGATTTTGGGGGGGGCACAATGCTGGGAGTTGCTAGAGCAGGGGTTTCGGTGTGCTTTTGGGGGGGCACAATGCTGGGAGTTGCTAAAGCAGGGGTGTCGGTGTGATTTTGGGGGGGCACAATGCTGGGAGTTGCTGAAGCAGGGGTTTCGGTGTGATTTTGGGGGGGCACAACGCTGGGAGTTGCTAAAGCAGGGGTGTCAGTGTACTTTTTGGGGGGGCACTGTGCTTCGAGTTGCTAAAGTGGGGCTGTGGGTGTGCTTTTGGGGGGAGCACGGTGCCG
>NW_026529782.1:0-46785 GCF_028500815.1 Rissa tridactyla | reverse complement strand
GGGGGCTGCGGGCTTTCCTGCTGCCTTCAGCCTCGACACCACCCTTTCCCACTTGGCGCCGCGCCAGGCACAAAAATGGCCATACGGCTGGAGATGGGTCCCCCGCGCAAAGAGCCTGCAGGGAAAGCTTTGTCTACAGTCAGTCAAGGTCGACGTACTCAACACTGATAAGAAAGATCACATGTGTTCTTGTGCTGAGGGATATCAAGTGGAAATCCTTCTCGCGGAGTGATCAAGCGATTTAAACTTTTCATCATAATCCAAAGTCTAACATGCAAAACAATTGTCTAAGCAAAGCACAATACAGTGAGTATTAGTAAAACAACAACAGAGTGAAGCATCTTGTTATAAAGTCCTGTAACTGTCGGTGACCATCCAAAAAGAGGATCTCCCCATCTATGTCCTTCGCCTCTCTTCACTCTTTCCAACGCTTTGTGTATTTCTTCAACCTGATGATGGACGGTAATCAAAGTTGTCTGTCTATTTTCTTGGGCCTCTTTCAAGAGTCGCTTCAATTCATTGTGTTTTAGCAGCTTCTTCACCAGGGAGAGATTCATTCCGATAGGGGCAGGCAACAATCTCGAATCAACGTATAATTAGGTTGTAGCAATTGAAAAGACGTAACAGGAGCTTAATAATTGAAGTCGCATCCCGTAACTTTGTGTTAGTAAAGTTCAAACACAAAGATTTGAGTGATTACTATGTCATCTCTGAATACAAGACTACAGGGAGACCTCATGCTAACGCACCCTTTCCCAATATAGTCAAGCACAGTCTCTGGGGTTTCATCGGGATGTGTCTCAAAGTGACAAACATTCTGGTTGGTGTCAAGACAAAGGTCTTGTGCTTTGAGAGTATTACTCTCACAAATGAATCCTTGTTGGTCTCGTGAAACGCATGCGTCAACATCAGCAGTTTGCCATTTAGTCTCATTTTGTCGTGCCCAACCTCTGTGCTGTGTTGGATAGAGTAGAGCTCCTTGGTGATTCAACCCCAGTGCGATGATTGGGTATGTGGTGTATACGGAGGCATTGCGTATCGTTAAGACAAAAGCTGTGGCTTTGCTCTCAGTGGGATCGTAGGTGAAATTAACCAGATACCACCTGGACTGAAATTTTTTCTCAAATTCAATTGCGTTATCCCATATTACTTTTCGAATTTCGGTGGGCAAGGTGCCTTCTTCACCTTCCCTTATGATTGCGGCTGTCATAGATTGCATCCACAATTGGGCTTGGATACAACTAAGAGCCAAGGAAACATTGGTTTGAGTTGTACCAAGTGCATCTGTGATCAGCTGATGGTCTTTTTCACCCGTTTCTTCCCATTGAGGCAATATATTCTATAAAAGCCGTTGGTGGTTTCCCAATGCTAATAGAGAGGACCGTAGGGGATGTCTTAATTTGTCCAGATCAGTAGCGGTTGTGACTAGTTTGTTGGCAAGTATCTCAGCATCTATACTATTCAAGACTCCCAGGCCTGTTCCTAAGATACCAGTCGCATCCCTCTTCCGTCCGTGTGAAGTGGCAAGAGTTCGTTTGCGTAACCATGCTGACCATTCTGCATAAGATGTACTCAGGAATGGTGAGCAGGTGGGTTTGATCGCAGAGATTTTAATCTGCATTGACAATTCTGCTCGTTTGAGGGAATATGTGGGATTAAACAGTACCTGTTGTTGACCTGTGTGTGTTTAATAACGTAAGGGCCAATGTTGAAAATGTAAGGAGTTAGTCTAATGGAGGGCTTAGAAAAGAGAGAGGTGGTTTTTTTTTTTTTCTCTTAGAAGAGAGAGCCTTTGAGAGTTTGTGGGGTGTAGGTTCTGGATTCATTTCAGCAAGTTCAGGTGTATTTGAGTCAATCATAAATTCAAATAACAATTCTGTGCCCTTGTAGCCCCAAATACAGTACACTACTGTAGGTTTGATGAAAGTGAAATTGTGCCAGCAATCTGAATTTGGCGCCATAATTTTGTAACAATCAGTGTTGTATTTGTCCGCTTTGGTAGAGTCTACATAGATGGTTTTAATTACAGTTGGCCTGTGGTGATTAGACCCGTTGATAAATCGGCAACCAATGTGTGTTCTTGTGGAATAATTACTAAATTGGCCAAGAATACAAAAATACAGCATTGTTCACACATTAAGGAAAGTCATAAAATCAAGAGGCTTCTGAGGTAGAATACAGCCGCAGCTAGCACACGAAGAATGCAACAGCTGTGATTCCCTGTACAAGGTTGTTTGCGAAACTACACGAGGGATGGAACGGAACGCGCTTGTTCCGTGGCCTTCCCTTGTGACGAATAGCAGATATGGGGACGAGATGGTACTACGGAACTGATAAGCGGCTTACACGCCACCCGAGCCAACATTTCGTCAAATGTTGATGAAATGCTGTCCTTTTGTGCGAACTTTGCTCACCACAATGTATCAAAACACACCTCCATCCCGGAGGCTATCCGCCCCCGAGGTGTGAACACTCCTCCTTGAGTACATTAATCATAATAAAAGTACATATGACTAAAGTCACTCAAACTCCACTTTGAAGTTAAAAAAATAATATAAAAATAGCCCAAGAGAGGGGGAATGTCTGGGAAGACACCATCGCGAAGAATCCCACCGCTGTTTTCTGGGATCAGTCGACGGGCTGAGCCTTTCTTCCCCCCATAAGGACGCCTTTGGGTAAGACTTTGATTACACCGAGTGCTTTCTCGGGGACTCTAGAAATTTCTCTAGAGAATCTCTACCCTACATTTATAGCCAGGCTGTATCGTTTATAATTTTGTCACGCGTTTGTCTATTTAACAATGTCTTTATTTGCACGTGCTTTGCAGACAGTGTATTTATCACCGGCAATCCTAAAGAACCTGTATATCTGTTGTTTAAATAAACTGCACTGTTTCAGTAGCTAGTCGTTTCGCTTTCTCACTGAACGCGACCAAAACTTGAGAGAGGCCGTGCTGGTTCAGGAGCACGACTAGACTGAAGGTGCAGCCCACTATTAGTGTCTCCAAATCGTAATAGTTTAACACATATTAAACGCGATTGGGCTGATAGTGCTGAATTGGGCATCACTCAGAATTGAAACCCAGCCGCACCTGGCCTCCCACCTCGGTGAGGAGTGTTAGAACGCAAGGGGGTTTATCTTCTGCCAAAACCGCTTGGCCCCGTTTCACGCAACAGAATTTGGCGTAGTCGGCAGGATTGCCATGGATAAACTGCTGCAAAAATATGATTGTGCCCCTTCCCAGGCTGGGAAGGAGTGGGCCCAAAAATTTTGGAAGGATGAAGAGAAAGTGGTGGAACGTATTGAAGAGCGTCGGGTTTCACAGAAGCTCAGAGCGGGGAAAGGCAAGGGTGTGATTTGTGCTGTGTTAGGCGCCTGTTTATCTTGTGCACAACAAGAAGCTAGAGAAACCCCCGCTCCTAATCTGATTTCAGCTGTAGAATATGCAACCCTGAAATCGGAGAATGAGGTGCTGAAGTCATCATTAGCCTTGCAAAAGGAGACAGGAGAAAGATTAAGAACTCAAGTCGATAAGCTTGTGAGTGAGAATGAATGTTTAGGAAACCGGAATGCTCAACTTGGGAGTGAAAATCGCCAACTTAAAATGTTATTGAAAGGGTGACCGGGCTCTTAGATAAAATGCAGCCCTCGACCCAGGTCCAACAGATTCGTAAGTTAATGTGTTATCCAAATTCCGGAACCCAGACCGGAGATTTTTTTGTCTAATAGTGAGGATGACGAAGAAGATGAGGAGGAAAGGACTTTTACTTTGAAATCCCAAGTTTTTCCTTTACGTCCTTGGTTAAAACTGAGACTGCAGTTGATGATGGTGATGAAATTCACACCACTGTGCGTACCGTTCCATGGACACCAACCGAGTTAACAAAAATAAGGGAGAAATATTCGAGGCGACCAGAAGAGTCAGCTGTTGAGTATGTGTGGCGAGTTTCTTCTGAAGGGGGGGGCAGAATTATGCTGAGTGAGGAAGAAGCAGGAGACTCTTGGGGACCAGGAGTGTTTTTAACCACTATGCCTGGGGATCATAATTATTCCCTAACCGCTCGAGCAGCCTTTTGGGCAGGGGGTATGGATCCGCGAGAGAGGGGGGAGCCGTTAGAGATTAGAGCTACAGGCTACTCTGATCTGTTTGCGGCTGTACGGAAAGCAGCTTGTCTGCAAGCCATGTATGACAGAGAGGAATTTCGGAAATCCCCAATGTCAGCCCCTATCGACCCCGATCGATTAGCCCCTCTCATCCGTGGTCTTCCCGGTTGCCTGAAACCGTTCCTTGTTCGCACTCAAGATCGTATACGGGATGCTCGGGGTGCTCATGGGCGGGGCCGTCGTCACTACATGCCCACCTGGAATGTACAGGAAATAGATCAATATGGGCGCCGAATGGGCTGGGCCAGCCAAACTAGTGAGAAATCCTCCGAACACCCGCGAAAGGTTCGCCAAGTCCAAACTCACACTCAAAACCCTAAATCAGAGGGAAGGTTTAAGCCAGATAAGGACCGGAATGAGTTGTGGCGTAAAGCCCTACAATTAGGGGTGCCCCGACAATTCTTGCACGGTGACCCTACGGGAGATCTCCGTACGCTAGTCCAATCTCTACCTAGAAAGAATAATGCGGCTGGGGAGAAAAGTCTAACCAGAGAATCCCCAAGCCGTGAGAAAACTGTGCCTTCTGCACCGGAACATAACTTGATTGATTTGACAGAGTCCCAGCCACAACACTCCTATCCCCGGGGAGGGCACTGAGCAACCCTGTCGGGCAGGTACTAGCAATCCAATGGCGCTCTCATAAAGACTCCGAACCTGTTATTGTCATTCCTGTTGGACCCCGGAAGATATTGGTAAATTTTATTATTGATACCGGAGCCCAAATGTCTGCAATCACTAACGAAACAGCACAACTTCTAGGTATAAATCCCACCCGACGCAGAGTCAACTTCACAGGAATTGATGGTGTGGTAAAAACATGCCCCACTGCAAAAATTAACCTCTGGTTGCCGGGAGAGCAGCGAATGACTAGGGCAGAAGTGTTAGTGGGTGCCTCACGTAGACCCGACTCAAAGTGTCAGGGACCCGCACAGGAAGTTAAATTCCTGGGGGTCTGGTGGATTAAGGGAGCTGCTTCTGTCCCTCAGGATACCCTGAAAAAATAGAACATGGACAGAATCCTTCCAGCACGAAGGAGTTACAGCAGGTCCTGGGAACTTTAAGTTATTGGCGTAAACACATCCCTGGCTTTTCCATCATTGCTCGCCCCCTTCATAGCTTGGCAAAAAAGGGTAAATCCTGGGTGTGGACTGAACAACACACTAATGCTCTGCAATTACTAATAAAGGAGCTAAGGTTATTCCAACAACTTGGCCCCATACATCCAACTGACCCTGTCCATGTAGAATGGGGGCTCAGTGAACATGGTTCCCGTTGTAATTTATGGCAGAAGGGACCAGCAGGACCGGAGAGACCATTAGAATTTTGCTCCCACTCCTTCAATGATACTGAATGCAGCTATTCAGACCTGGAGAAGGGTTTACTGTCCCTGGTGCGAGCGTTGCAACGAGCAGAGCAGATAAGAAGAGAACAGAGTGTGATCTTTCCTGGGACCTTTTCGCCTCCCAGATGTGGTCCTTAAAGGGACACCACCACCAGCTGGCATTGCCCAGAGAGCTACAGTTCGAAAGTGGTATGCTTATTTAGAAGGCATTAATGAAATCAAGCCAGTCTCTGAAGGCAGTGTTAAAGTATCCAAGGCTACTTCACAAGGATACCAAAGGATATAGATGGTGCCCTATTGTTCCAATCCCCACCAAACAGACCATCTCCGATCCAAGAAGCACCTCCTTTGAGGGACAGCAGTGATCTTAGAGGAGTGTGGTTTACTGGTGCGTCATCTCACCGTTAAAAAAATAAGTGCAAATATAAGGCCGTAGCACTGGAAGTAACAACGGGAGAAAGAGCAATTGAAATAGGGGAGGGTAGGGGAACTCAGAGCTGTCCTACTAGCTGCACAACATGGAGCCACCTCCTTTTACGCTGAGTCATATGCTGTTCTTAAAGGAGCCACTGAATGGCTAGGACACTGGGCAGCCAACGATTGGCAGGTGAATAGAGTCCCAGTTTGGGAGACAGATAATTGGAAGCAACTGTTGGAAATAGGAGGACAGAGACCATTGCACGTTGCTTGGGTAAAAGGCCACGATCGTTCAAACTCGATCACTGCTCAGTTCAACCAACAGGTAGATGGCCTCACGCGGCTGCAACAAATTGACATTGTAGATGATGGTCGGGAATGGGAACGCTTACTTGAATCGTTACATGTTAAACGTGGCCGCACAGGCCGTCCTGACCTGTATCGGGAAGGTGGGTGGCTTGTGTCAGTTAAGCTGTGCGAACAAATAGTAACTGCCTGTTCACAATGTCGCCTACGACTCAGCAAAGATCATCCGAGTAAGGCGCCTCCCTTACACATGCGGGACAAGAAAGCGTTGTGGCATTCATGGCAGCTTGATTATATTGGGCCCTTGAGATCATCAGGTGGGAAAAGATATGTCCTGGTAGGAGTGGAGATTATCTCCAGCCTCAGTATGGCCAGCAGTTTCAAACCAGCTACGAGGGACAACACAGTGAAAGGCCTAACAGGGTGGTTCAGCACACTTCCCCTTCCCGACGAAATCCAGAGTGATAACGTTTCACACTTTACGGCTTCGGTGGTACAAGATTGGGCCAAGGAAGAAGGGATTCGATGGGTATTTCATACTCCCTGTTATCCCCAGGCTAATGGCGTTGTTGAACGCACCAATAGATTGGTTAAGCGTTTTGCAAAAAGTCATGAACCTGGTTGGCATTTGCGATTGGATGATGCCATCTATCAACTAAATAACAAATGGAGTGGAGACGGCTGTCCTAAAATGAAAGCTTTCTGTGTACCTGCCAATATTATCTCGCCAAAGGCTGCCAATGAACCGGGAAAATACCCCGGAAGATTTCACCCTGGACTACCTGTGCTAGTGAAAATGCCTCAAAATGGGACGGTGCCAATGGTGCTAGCTACTCCCAAAAATCCCTATGCATGGGAAGCCAAGGATTGTTCAGGGAAGATACACCGGATCAGCACCCGGTGGACCGCACCTTCTTTTTAACCCCGTCGGTCGAATAAGACCGAGCAGATTTTCTTTTCCTTTATGTCTTACAGGAACCTTGGATGAGCTGTACAGACGGATTGGCCTACGCTACCTTTGAATGTCTCCAGGGAATCTTGACATTGAACCTGGCAATAATACTACTTTTATGATGTATGGCTATTTGGAGGCCCAAATTCTAAAATGCCGAATTGGCAGATGGAATTGATGCTATTCAGTTTCACCTTTTTATTCCCTGTTGTTTGTAGTCAAAGAGACCCAGAGTGGCCATGGTCTCAAGCCTTTCTCGTCTATAATACAAGACTACAGGGAGACCTCATGCTAACGCACCCTTTCCCAATATAGTCAAGCACAGTCTCTGGGGTTTCATCGGGATGTGTCTCAAAGTGACAAGCATTCTGGTTGGTGTCAAGACAAAGGTCTTGTGCTTTGAGAGTATTACTCTCACAAATGAATCCTTGTTGGTCTCGTGAAACGCATGCGTCAACATCAGCAGTTTGCCATTTAGTCTCATTTTGTCGTGCCCAACCTCTGTGCTGTGTTGGATAGAGTAGAGCTCCTTGGTGATTCAACCCCAGTGCGATGATTGGGTATATGGTGGATACTGAGGCATTGCGTATCGTTAAGACAAAAGCTGTGGCTTTGCTCTCAGTGGGATCGTAGGTGAAATTAACCAGATACCACCAGGATTGAAATTTTCTCTCAAACTCAATTGCGTTATCCCATATTACTTTTCGAATTTCGGTGGGCAAGGTGCCTTCTTCACCTTCCCTTATGATTTATGAGTTTTTGCAAAACGCTTAACCAATCCGTTGGTGCATTCAACAATGCCATTAGCCTGAGGATAATAGGGAGTATGAAATACCCATCGAATCCCTTCTTCTTTGGCCCAATCTTGTACCACTGTAGCGGTAAAGTGTGAACCGTTATCACTTTGGATTTCCTCGGGAAGGGGAAGTGTGCTGAACCACCCTTTTAGGCCTTTCACTGTGTTGTCCCCAGCAGCTGATTTGAAGCCAGTGGCCATACTGAGGCTGGAGATAATCTCCACTCCGACTAGGACATATCTTTTCCCACCTGATGATCTCAAGGGCCCAATATAATCAATCTGCCATGAATGCCACAACATTTTCTTGTCCCGCATGTGTAAGGGAGGCGCCTTACTCGGATGATCTTTGCTGAGTCGTAGGCGACATTGTGACCAGGCAGTTACTACTTGTTCGCACAGCTTAACCGACACAGGCCACCCCCGGGCTAGACCTTCCTGATACAGATCAGCACGGCCTGTATGGCCAGGCTTAATATGTAACCATTCCCGACCATCATCTACAGTGTCAATTTGTTGTAGCCGCGTGAGGCTATCTACCTGTTGGTTGAACTGAGCAGTGATCGAGTTTGAACGATCGTGGCCTTTTACCCAAGCAATGTGCAATGGTCTCTGTCCTCCTATTTCCAACAGTTGCTTCCAACTGTCTGTCTCCCAGATCGGGACTCTATTCACCTGCCAATCATTGGCTGCCCAGTGTCCTAGCCATTCAGTGGCTCCTTTAAAAACAGCATATGAGTCAGTGTAAATGTAAGTAGCTCCATGTTGTGCAGCTAGTAGGACGGCTCTGAGTTCCCCTACTTGTGCCCTACCTTCTCCTGTTTCAATTGCTCTTTCCCCCGTTGCTACTTCCAGTGCTACGGCCTTGTATTTCCACTTGCTGTTCTCACGGTGAGATGACACACCAGTAAACCACACTCCTCTAAGATCACTGCCTGCTTTCAGAGGAGGTGCTTCTTGGATTGGAGATGGTCTGTTTGGTGGGGATTGGAACAATAGGGCACCATCTCTATCCTTCTGGAGCATGGATACTTTGATACTACCTTCAGAGATTGGCATGATATCATTAATGCCTTCTAAATAAGCATACCACTTTCGAACTGTGGGTTTCTGGGCAATGCCAGCTGGTGGTGGTGTCCCTTTAAGGACCACATCTGGGAGGCGAAAAGGGCCCCGAACAATCACGCTCTGTTCTCTCCTTATCTGCTCTGCTCGTTGCAATGCTCGCACCAGGGACAGTAAACCCTTCTCCAGGTCTGAATAGCTGCTCTCAGTATCATTAAAGGCGTGAGAGCTAAATTCTAATGGTCTCTCCGGTCCTGCTGGTCCCTTCTGGCATAAATTACAATGGGAACCATGTTCACTGAGCCCCCATTCTACATGGACAGGGTCAGTTGGATGTATGGGGCCAAGTTGTTGGAATAACCTTAGCTCTTTTATTAGCAATTCTAGTGCATTAGTGTGTTGTTCAGTCGACTCCCAGGATTTACCTTTTTTGAGCAAACAATAAAGGGGGCGAGCAATGATGGAAAAGCCAGGGATGTGTTTACGCTAATAACTTAAAGTTCCCAGGACTTGCTGTAACTCCTTCGTGCTGGAAGGATTCTGTCCATGTTCTATTTTTTCAGGGTATCCTGAGGGACAGAAGCAGCTCCCTTAATCCACCAGACCCCCAGGAATTTAACTTCCTGTGCGGGTCCCTGACACTTTGAGTCGGGAATTTCCAATCCGAAATCTGATAATGTTTTTCGGATGTTTTCCATCATGTCTTGTACACTTTCTTGGTTCTCTCCCCTATTAAGATGTCATCAATAATATATTGGTATACTGTACATCCCTGTGAAACAGGAATCTCTGATAGCACTTTAGCCAAAGCATTATGGGCAATAGTGGGGGAATGTTTGTATCCTTGTGGAAAGCGGTTAAAGGTATATTGGAATCCTTTCCATGTGAATGCAAACTGCGCTTTGTCCTGCTCAAGGAGGAGAATCATAAAAAAATATGTCTTTAAAATCTAAGGCAACCCTGCAAGGATGGGCAGCTCCTTTTATCACTGTCACAATTTCCGCGATATTCGGAACAGCAGCGGTCAGAGGTGCAGTGTTGGCGTTTAATTTTCCGTAATCTACTGTGAAACGCCATTGCCTTTTTGGTTTCTTTACTGGCCACACCGGTGAAAAATAAGGCGAGTGAATCCTCTTAATGATGTCCCTTTTTTTCTAAATTTGATACCAATCTGGCTGCTCCTGCAACAGCAGTTGCAGGCAGTGGATACTACAGGACACCAGAGATTTTAGAGGGAGGGAAAAGTATGGAAGTTTCCAATAGACTCAATTTCACTGTGTCTATTACTTTTTCAAATCCTGCAAAACTTCACACTGTGGAGACATCATTAAGAAAAGTCATTAAGAAACCCTCGGACGGCAGGCTTTCGTGACGCCTTCAGCCTCAAAATCACCCTTTCCCACGTGGCGCCGCGCCAGGCACAAAAATGGCCATACGACTGGAGATGGGTCCCCTGCCAAAAGAGCCAGCAGGTAAAACTATGCCTTGTTCTAAAGCTCTTTGGGAACCGCTTGCGTAGCCCCACAGACCTGGGGGCTGCGGGCTTTCCTGCTGCCTTCAGCCTCGACAACACCCTTTCCCACTTGGCGCCGCATCAGGCACAAAAATGGCCTATGGCTGGAGATGGGTCCCCCGCCCAAAGAGCCAGCAGGGAAAACTATGCCTTGTTCTAAAGCTCTTTGGAAACCGCTTGCGTAGCTGCACAGACCTGGGGGCTGCAGGCTTTCCTGCTGCCTTCAGCCTCGACAGCACCCTTTCACACTTGGCGTCGCGCCAGGCACGAAAAGGGCCTATGGCTGGAGATGGGTCCCCCGCCCAAAGAGCCAGCAGGGAAAACTATGCCTTGTTCTAAAGCTCTTTGGGAACCGCTTGCGTAGCCGCACAGACCTGGGGGCTGCGGGCTTTCCTGCTGCCTTCACCCTCAAAACCACCCTTTCCCACTTGGCGCCCTATCAGGCACAAAAATGGCCTATGGCTGGAGATGGGTCCCATGCCCAAAGAGCCATCAGGGAAAACTATGCCTTGTTCTAAAGCTCTTTGGGAACCGCTTGCTTGGCCCCACAGACCTGGGGGCTGCAGGCTTTCCTGCTGCCTTCAGCCTCAAAACCACCCTTTCCCACGACGCACCGCGCCAGGCACAAAAATGGCCATACGGCTGGAGATGGGTCCCCCGCCCAAAGAGCCAGCAGGGAAAACTATGCCTTGTTCTAAAGCTCTTTGGGAACCGCTTCCATAGCCCCACAGACCTGGGGGCTGTGGGCTTTCCTGCTGCCTTCAGCCTCAAAGCCACCCTTTCCCACTTGGCGCTGCATCAGGCACAAAAATGGCAAATGGCTGGAGATGGGTCCCACGCCCAAAGACCCAGCAAGGAAAACTATGCCTTGTTCTAAAGATCTTTGGCAACCTCTTGCATAGCCCCACAGACCTGGGGGCTGCAGGCTTTGCTGCTGACTTCAGCCTCGACACCACCCTTTCCCACTTGGCGCCGCGCCAGGCACAAAAACGGCCTATGGCTGGAGATGGGTCCCCCGCCCAAAGAGCCAGCAGGGAAAACTATGCCTTGTTCTAAAGCTCTTTGGAAACCGCTTGCGTAGCTGCACAGACCTGGGGGCTGCAGGCTTTCCTGCTGCCTTCAGCCTCGACAGCACCCTTTCCCACATGGCGTCGCGCCAGGCACAAAAATGGCCATACGGCTGGAGATGGGTCCCATGCCCTAAGAGCCAGCTGGGAAAACTATGACTTGTTCTAAAGCTCTTTGGGAACCGCTTGCTTAGCCCCACAGACCTTGGGGCTGCAGGCTTTGCTCCTGCCTTCAGCCTCAAAGCCACCCTTTCCCACCTGGCGCCGCGCCAGGCTCAAAAATGGCCATACGGCTGGAGATGGGTCCCCCGCCCAAAGAGCCAGCAGGGAAAACTATGCCTTGTTCTAAAGCTCTTTGGGAACCACTTGCGTAGCCCCACAGACCTGGGGGCTGCGGGCTTTGCTGCTGCCTTCAGCCTCGAAGCCACCCTTTCCCACTACGCACCGCGCTAGGCACAAAAATGGCCATACGGCTGGAGATGGGTCCCCCGCCCAAAGAGCCAGCAGGGAAAACTATGCCTTGTTCTAAAGCTCTTTGGGAACCGCTTGCGTAGCCCCACAGACCTGGGGGCTGCAGGCTTTCCTGCTGTCTTCAGCCTCAAAGCCACCCTTTCCCACTTGGCGCCGCGCCAGGCACAAAAATGGCCTATGGCTGGAGATGGGTCCCCCGCCCAAAGAGACAGCAGGGAAAATTATGCCTTGTTCTAAAGCTCTTTGGGAACTGCTTGCGTAGTCCCTCAGACCTGGGGGCTGCGGGCTTTCCTGCTGCCTTCAGCCTCAAAACCACCCTTTCCCACTACGCACCGTGCTAGGCATAGAAATAGCCATACGACTGGAGATGGGGCCCCCGCCCAAAGAGCCAGCAGGGAAAACTATGCCTTGTTCTAAAGCTCTTTGGGAACCGCTTGCTTGGCCCCACAGACCTGGGGGCTGCAGGCTTTGCTGCTGCCTTCAGCCTCGACAGCACCCTTTCCCACTTGGCGCCGCGCCAGGCACAAAAACGGCCTATGGCTGGAGATGGGTCCCCCGCCCAGAGAGCCAGCAGGGAAAATTATGCCTTGTTCTAAAGCTCTTTGGGAACTGCTTGCGTAGCCCCAGAGACCTGGGGGCTGCAGGCTTTCCTGCTGCCTTCAGCCTCAAAGCCACCCTTTCCCACTTGGCGCCGCGCCAGGCACAAAAATGGCCATACGGCTGGAAATGGGTCCCCCGTCCAAAGAGCCAGCAGGGAAAACTATGCCTTCTTCTAAAACTCTTTGGGAACCGCTTGCGTAGCCGCACAGACCTGGGGGCTGCGGGCTTTCCTGCTGCCTTCAGCGTCAAAACCACCCTTTCCCACTTGGCGCCCTATCAGGCACAAAAATGGCCTATGGCTGGAGATGGGTCCCATGCCCAAAGAGCCATCAGGGAAAACTATGCCTTGTTCTAAAGCTCTTTGGGAACCGCTTGCTTGGCCCCACAGACCTGGGGGCTGCAGGCTTTCCTGCTGCCTTCAGCCTCAAAACCACCCTTTCCCACGACGCACCGCGCCAGGCACAAAAATGGCCATACGGCTGGAGATGGGTCCCCCGCCCAAAGAGCCAGCAGGGAAAACTATGCCTTGTTCTAAAGCTCTTTGGGAACCGCTTGCGTAGCCCCACAGACCTGGGGGCTGCAGGCTTTCCTGCTGCCTTCAGCCTCGACACCACCCTTTCCCACTTGGCGCTTCGCCAGGCATAAAAATGGCCTATGGCTGGAGATGGGTCTCCAGCCCAAGGAGCCAGCAGGGAAAACTATGCCTTGTTCTAAAGCTCTTTGGGAACCGCTTCCATAGCCCCACAGACCTGGGGGCTGCAGGCTTTCCTGCTGCCTTCAGCCTCAAAGCCACCCTTTCCCACTTGGCGCTGCATCAGGCACAAAAATGGCAAATGGCTGGAGATGGGTCCCACGCCCAAAGACCCAGCAAGGAAAACTATGCCTTGTTCTAAAGATCTTTGGCAACCTCTTGCATAGCCCCACAGACCTGGGGGCTGCAGGCTTTGCTGCTGACTTCAGCCTCGACAGCACCCTTTACCACTTGGCGCCGCGCCAGACAAAAAAACGGCCTATGGCTGGAGATGGGTCCCCCGCCCAAAGAGCCAGCAGGGAAAACTATGCCTTGTTCTAAAGCTCTTTGGAAACCGCTTGCGTAGCTGCACAGACCTGGGGGCTGCAGGCTTTCCTGCTGCCTTCAGCCTCGACAGCACCCTTTCCCACTTGGCGTCGCGCCAGGCACAAAAATGGCCTATGGCTGGAGATGGGTCCCATGCCCTAAGAGCCAGCTGGGAAAACTATGACTTGTTCTAAAGCTCTTTGGGAACCGCTTGCGTAGCCCCACAGACCTTGGGGCTGCAGGCTTTGCTCCTGCCTTCACCCTCAAAGCCACCCTTTCCCACCTGGCGCCGCGCCAGGCACAAAAATGGCCATACGGCTGGAGATGGGTCCCCCGCCCAAAGAGTCAGCAGGGAAAACTATGCCTTGTTCTAAAGCTCTTTGGGAACCACTTGCGTAGCCCCACAGACCTGGGGGCTGCGGGCTTTGCTGCTGCCTTCAGCCTCGAAGCCACCCTTTCCCACTACGCACCGCGCCAGGCACAAAAATGGCCATACGGCTGGAGATGGGTCCCCCGCCCAAAGAGCCAGCAGGGAAAACTATGCCTTGTTCTAAAGCTCTTTGGGAACCGCTTGCGTAGCCCCACAGACCTGGGGGCTGCAGGCTTTCCTGCTGTCTTCAGCCTCAAAGCCACCCTTTCCCACTTGGCGCCGCATCAGGCACAAAAATGGCCTATGGCTGGAGATGGGTCCCACGCTCAAAGAGCCAGCAGGGAAAACTATGCCTTGTTCTAAAGCTCTTTGGGAACCGCTTGCGTAGCCCCACAGACCTGGGGGCTGCGGGCTTTCCTGCTGCATTCAGCCTCCACACCACCCTTTCCCACTTGGCGCCGCGCCAGGCACAAAAATGGCCTATGGCTGGAGATGGGTCCCCCGCCCAAAGAGACAGCAGGGAAAATTATGCCTTGTTCTAAAGCTCTTTGGGAACTGCTTGCGTAGTCCCACAGACCTGGGGGCTGCGGGCTTTCCTGCTGCCTTCAGCCTCAAAACCACCCTTTCCCACTACGCACCGCGCTAGGCATAGAAATAGCCATACGACTGGAGATGGGTCCCCCGCCCAAAGAGCCAGCAGGGAAAACTATGCCTTGTTCTAAAGCTCTTTGGGAACCGCTTGCTTGGCCCCACAGACCTGGGGGCTGCAGGCTTTCCTGCTGCTTTCAGCCTCAAAACCACCCTTTCCCACTATGCACCGCGCCAGGCACAAAAATGGCCATACGGCTGGAGATGGGTCCCCCGCCCAAAGAGCTAGCAGGGAAAACTATGCCTTGTTCTAAAGCTCTTTGGGAACCACTTGCGTAGCCCCACAGACCTGGGGGCTGTGGGCTTTCCTGCTGCCTTCAGCCTCGACACCACCCTTTCCCACTTGGCCCCGCGCCAGGCACAAAAATGGCCATACGGCTGGAGATGGGTCCCCCGCCCAAAGAGCCAGCAGGGAAAACTATGCCTTTTTCTAAAGCTCTTTGGGAACCGCTTGCGTAGCCCCACAGACCTGGGGGTGTGGGCTTTGCTGCTGCCTTCAGCCTCAAAGCCACCCTTTCCCGCTTCGCGCCGGGCCAGGCACAAAAATGGCCATACGGCTGGAGATGGGTGCCCCGCCCAAAGAGCCAGCAGGGAAAACTATGCCTTGTTCTAAAGCTCTTTGGGAACCGCTTGCGTAGCCCCACAGACCTGGGGGCTGCGGGCTTTCCTGCTGCCTTCAGCCTCAAAACCACCCTTTCCCACTTGGCGCCGGGCCAGGCACAAAAATGGCCATACGATTGGAGATGGGTCCCCCGCCCAAAGAGCCAGCAGGGAAAACTATGCCTTGTTCTAAAGCTCTTTGGGAACCGCTTGCGTAGCCCCACAGACCTGGGGGCTGCGGGCTTTCCTGCTGCCTTCAGCCTCGACACCACCCTTTCCCACTTGGCGCCGCGCCAGGCACAAAAATGGCCATACGGCTGGAGATGGGTCCCCCGCCCAGAGAGCCAGCAAGGAATATTATGCCTTGTTCTAAAGCTCTTTGGGAACCGCTTGCGTAGCCGCACAGACTTGGCGCTGCGGGCTTTCCTGCTGCCTTCAGCCTCAAAGCCACCCTTTCCCACTTGGCGTCGCGCCAGGCACAAAAATGGCCTATGGGTGGAGATGGGTCCCATGCCCAAAGAGCCAGCAGGGAAAACTATGCCTTGTTCTAAAGCTCTTTGGGAACCGCTTGCGTAGCCCCACAGACCTGGGGGCTGCAGGCTTTGCTGCTGCCTTCAACCTCAAAGCCACCCTTTCCCACTTGGCGCCGCATCAGGCACAAAAATGGCCATACGGCTGGAGATGGGTCCCATGCCCAAAGGCCCAGCAAGGAAAACTATGCCTTGTTCTAAAGCTCTTTGGGAACCGCTTGCGTAGCCCCACAGACGTGGGGCCTGCAGGCTTTCCTGCTGCCTTCAGCCTCAAAACCGCCCTTTCCCACTTGGCGCCGGGCCAGGCACAAAAATTGCCATACGGCTGGAGATGGGTCCCCCGCCCAAAGAGCCAGCAGGGAAGACTATGCCTTGTTCTAAAGCTCTTTGGGAACCGCTTGCGTAGCCCCACAGACCTGGGGGCTGCGGGCTTTCCTGCTGCCTTCAGCCTCAAAACCGCCCTTTCCCACTTGGCGCCGGGCCAGGCACAAAAATTGCCATACGGCTGGAGATGGGTCCCCCGCCCAAAGAGCCAGCAGGGAAGACTATGCCTTGTTCTAAAGCTCTTTGGGAACCGCTTGCGTAGCCCCACAGACCTGGGGGCTGCAGGCTTTCCTGCTGCCTTCAGCCTCGACAGCACCCTTTCCCACTTGGCGTCGCGCCAGGCAGAAAAATGGCCTATGGGTGGAGATGGGTCCCATGCCCAAAGAGCCACCAGGGAAAACTATGCCTTGTTCTAAAGCTCTTTGGGAACCGCTTGCATAGCCCCACAGACCTGGGGGCTGTGGGCTTTCCTGCTGCCTTCAGCCTCAAAGCCACCCTTTCCCACTTGGCGCCCTATCAGGCACAAAAATGGCCTATGGCTGGAGATGGGTCCCATGGCCAAAGAGCCATCAGGGAAAACTATGCCTTGTTCTAAAGCTCTTTGGGAACCGCTTGCTTGGCCCCACAGACCTGGGGGCTGCAGGCTTTCCTGCTGCCTTCAGCCTCAAAGCCACCCTTTCCCACTTGGCGCCGCGCTAGGCACAAAAATGGTCTATGGCTGGAGATGGGTCCCCCGTCCAAAGAGCCAGCAGGGAAAACTATGCCTTGTTCTAAAGCTCTTTGGGAACCGCTTGCATGGCCCCACAGACCTGGGGGCTGCGGGTTTTCCTGCTGCCTTCAACCTCAAAGCCACCCTTTCCCACTTGGCACCGCATCAGGCACAAAAATGGCCATACGGCTGGAGATGGGTCCCCCGCCCAAAGGCCCAGCAAGGAAAACTATGCCTTGTTCTAAAGCTCTTTGGGAACCGCTTGCGTAGCCCCACAGACGTGGGGCCTGCAGGCTTTCCTGCTGCCTTCAGCCTCAAAACCGCCCTTTCCCACTTGGCGCCGGGCCAGGCACAAAAATTGCCATACGGCTGGAGATGGGTCCCCCGCCCAAAGAGCCAGCAGGGAAGACTATGCCTTGTTCTAAAGCTCTTTGGGAACCGCTTGCGTAGCCCCACAGACCTGGGGGCTGCGGGCTTTCCTGCTGCCTTCAGCCTCAAAACCGCCCTTTCCCACTTGGCGCCGGGCCAGGCACAAAAATTGCCATACGGCTGGAGATGGGTCCCCCGCCCAAAGAGCCAGCAGGGAAGACTATGCCTTGTTCTAAAGCTCTTTGGGAACCGCTTGCGTAGCCCCACAGACCTGGGGGCTGCAGGCTTTCCTGCTGCCTTCAGCCTCGACAGCACCCTTTCCCACTTGGCGTCGCGCCAGGCAGAAAAATGGCCTATGGGTGGAGATGGGTCCCATGCCCAAAGAGCCACCAGGGGAAACTATGCCTTGTTCTAAAGCTCTTTGGGAACCGCTTGCATAGCCCCACAGACCTGGGGGCTGTGGGCTTTCCTGCTGCCTTCAGCCTCAAAGCCACCCTTTCCCACTTGGCGCCCTATCAGGCACAAAAATGGCCTATGGCTGGAGATGGGTCCCATGGCCAAAGAGCCATCAGGGAAAACTATGCCTTGTTCTAAAGCTCTTTGGGAACCGCTTGCTTGGCCCCACAGACCTGGGGGCTGCAGGCTTTCCTGCTGCCTTCAGCCTCAAAACCACCCTTTCCCACTATGCACCGCGCCAGGCACAAAAATGGCCATACGGCTGGAGATGGGTCCCATGCCCAAAGAGCCAGCAGGGAAAACTATGCCTTGTTCTAAAGCTCTTTGGGAACCACTTGCGTAGCCCCACAGACCTGGGGGCTGCGGGCTTTCCTGCTGCCTTCAGCCTCGACACCACCCTTTCCCACTTGGCGCCGCGCCAAGCACAAAAATGGCCATACGGCTGGAGATGGGTCCCCCGCCCAAAGAGCCAGCAGGGAAAACTCTGCCTTGTTCTAAAGCTCTTTGGGAACCGCTTGCGTAGCCCCACAGACCTGGGGGTGTGGGCTTTGCTGCTGCCTTCAGCCTCAAAGCCACCCTTTCCCGCTTCGCGCCGGGCCAGGCACAAAAATGGCCATACGGCTGGAGATGGGTCCCCCGCCCAAAGAGCCAGCAGGGAAAACTATGCCTTGTTCTAAAGCTCTTTGGGAACCGCTTGCGTAGCCCCACAGACCTGGGGGCTGCGGGCTTTCCTGCTGCCTTCAGCCTCAAAACCACCCTTTCCCACTTGGCGCCGCGCCAGGCACAAAAATGGCCATACGATTGGAGATGGGTCCCCCGCCCAAAGAGCCAGCAGGGAAAACTAGGCCTTGTTCTAAAGCTCTTTGGGAACCGCTTGCATAGCCCCACAGACCTGGGGGCTGTGGGCTTTCCTGCTGCCTTCAGCCTCAAAGCCACCCTTTCCCACTTGGCGCCCTATCAGGCACAAAAATGGCCTATGGCTGGAGATGGGTCCCATGGCCAAAGAGCCATCAGGGAAAACTATGCCTTGTTCTAAAGCTCTTTGGGAACCGCTTGCTTGGCCCCACAGACCTGGGGGCTGCAGGCTTTCCTGCTGCCTTCAGCCTCGACAGCACCCTTTCCCACTTGGCGTCGCGCCAGGCAGAAAAATGGCCTATGGGTGGAGATGGGTCCCATGCCCAAAGAGCCAGCAGGGAAAACTATGCCTTGTTCTAAAGCTCTTTGGGAACCGCTTGCATAGCCCCACAGACCTGGGGGCTGTGGGCTTTCCTGCTGCCTTCAGCCTCAAAGCCACCCTTTCCCACTTGGCGCCCTATCAGGCACAAAAATGGCCTATGGCTGGAGATGGGTCCCATGGCCAAAGAGCCATCAGGGAAAACTATGCCTTGTTCTAAAGCTCTTTGGGAACCGCTTGCTTGGCCCCACAGACCTGGGGGCTGCAGGCTTTCCTGCTGCCTTCAGCCTCAAAGCCACCCTTTCCCACTTGGCGCCGCGCTAGGCACAAAAATGGTCTATGGCTGGAGATGGGTCCCCCGTCCAAAGAGCCAGCAGGGAAAACTATGCCTTGTTCTAAAGCTCTTTGGGAACCGCTTGCATGGCCCCACAGACCTGGGGGCTGCGGGTTTTCCTGCTGCCTTCAACCTCAAAGCCACCCTTTCCCACTTGGCGCCGCATCAGGCACAAAAATGGCCATACGGCTGGAGATGGGTCCCATGCCCAAAGGCCCAGCAAGGAAAACTATGCCTTGTTCTAAAGCTCTTTGGGAACCGCTTGCGTAGCCCCACAGACCTGGGGCCTGCAGGCTTTCCTGCTGCCTTCAGCCTCAAAACCGCCCTTTCCCACTTGGCGCCGGGCCAGGCACAAAAATTGCCATACGGCTGGAGATGGGTCCCCCGCCCAAAGAGCCAGCAGGGAAGACTATGCCTTGTTCTAAAGCTCTTTGGGAACCGCTTGCGTAGCCCCACAGACCTGGGGGCTGCAGGCTTTCCTGCTGCCTTCAGCCTCGACAGCACCCTTTCCCACTTGGCGTCGCGCCAGGCAGAAAAATGGCCTATGGGTGGAGATGGGTCCCATGCCCAAAGAGCCACCAGGGGAAACTATGCCTTGTTCTAAAGCTCTTTGGGAACCGCTTGCATAGCCCCACAGACCTGGGGGCTGTGGGCTTTCCTGCTGCCTTCAGCCTCAAAGCCACCCTTTCCCACTTGGCGCCCTATCAGGCACAAAAATGGCCTATGGCTGGAGATGGGTCCCATGGCCAAAGAGCCATCAGGGAAAACTATGCCTTGTTCTAAAGCTCTTTGGGAACCGCTTGCTTGGCCCCACAGACCTGGGGGCTGCAGGCTTTCCTGCTGCCTTCAGCCTCAAAACCACCCTTTCCCACTATGCACCGCGCCAGGCACAAAAATGGCCATACGGCTGGAGATGGGTCCCATGCCCAAAGAGCCAGCAGGGAAAACTATGCCTTGTTCTAAAGCTCTTTGGGAACCACTTGCGTAGCCCCACAGACCTGGGGGCTGCGGGCTTTCCTGCTGCCTTCAGCCTCGACACCACCCTTTCCCACTTGGCGCCGCGCCAAGCACAAAAATGGCCATACGGCTGGAGATGGGTCCCCCGCCCAAAGAGCCAGCAGGGAAAACTATGCCTTTTTCTAAAGCTCTTTGGGAACCGCTTGCGTAGCCCCACAGACCTGGGGGTGTGGGCTTTGCTGCTGCCTTCAGCCTCAAAGCCACCCTTTCCCGCTTCGCGCCGGGCCAGGCACAAAAATGGCCATACGGCTGGAGATGGGTCCCCCGCCCAAAGAGCCAGCAGGGAAAACTATGCCTTGTTCTAAAGCTCTTTGGGAACCGCTTGCTTGGCCCCACAGACCTGGGGGCTGCGGGCTTTCCTGCTGCCTTCAGCCTCGACACCACCCTTTCCCACTTGGCGCCGCGCCAAGCACAAAAATGGCCATACGGCTGGAGATGGGTCCCATGGCCAAAGAGCCATCAGGGAAAACTATGCCTTGTTCTAAAGCTCTTTGGGAACCGCTTGCTTGGCCCCACAGACCTGGGGGCTGCAGGCTTTCCTGCTGCCTTCAGCCTCAAAACCACCCTTTCCCACTATGCACCGCGCCAGGCACAAAAATGGCCATACGGCTGGAGATGGGTCCCATGCCCAAAGAGCCAGCAGGGAAAACTATGCCTTGTTCTAAAGCTCTTTGGGAACCACTTGCGTAGCCCCACAGACCTGGGGGCTGCGGGCTTTCCTGCTGCCTTCAGCCTCGACACCACCCTTTCCCACTTGGCGCCGCGCCAAGCACAAAAATGGCCATACGGCTGGAGATGGGTCCCCCGCCCAAAGAGCCAGCAGGGAAAACTATGCCTTGTTCTAAAGCTCTTTGGGAACCGCTTGCGTAGCCGCACAGACTTGGAGCTGCGGGCTTTGCTGCTGCCTTCAGCCTCGACACCACCCTTTCCCACTTGGCGCCGCGCCAAGCACAAAAATGGCCTATGGCTGGAGATGGGTCCCCCGCCCAAAGAGCCAGCAGGGAAAACTATGCCTTGTTCTAAAGCTCTTTGGGAACCGCTTGCGTAGCCCCACAGACCTGGGGGCTGCGGGCTTTCCTGCTGCATTCAGCCTCCACACCACCCTTTCCCACTTGGCGCCGCGCCAGGCACAAAAATGGCCTATGGCTGGAGATGGGTCCCATGGCCAAAGAGCCATCAGGGAAAACTATGCCTTGTTCTAAAGCTCTTTGGGAACTGCTTGCGTAGCCCCAGAGACCTGGGGGCTGCGGGCTTTCCTGCTGCCTTCAGCCTCAAAGCCACCCTTTCCCACTTGGCGCCGCGCCACGCACAAAAATGGCCATACGGCTGGAAATGGGTCCCCCGTCCAAAGAGCCAGCAGGGAAAACTATGCCTTCTTCTAAAACTCTTTGGGAACCGCTTGCGTAGCCGCACAGACCTGGGGGCTGCGGGCTTTCCTGCTGCCTTCAGCGTCAAAACCACCCTTTCCCACTTGGCGCCCTATCAGGCACAAAAATGGCCTATGGCTGGAGATGGGTCCCATGCCCAAAGAGCCATCAGGGAAAACTATGCCTTGTTCTAAAGCTCTTTGGGAACCGCTTGCTTGGCCCCACAGACCTGGGGGCTGCAGGCTTTCCTGCTGCCTTCAGCCTCGACACCACCCTTTCCCACTTGGCGCCGGGCCAGGCACAAAAATGGCCATACGGCTGGAGATGGGTCCCCCGCCCAAAGAGCCAGCAGGGAAAACTATGCCTTGTTCTAAAGCTCTTTGGGAACCGCTTGCGTAGCCCCACAGACCTGGGGGCTGCAGGCTTTCCTGCTGCCTTCAGCCTCGACACCACCCTTTCCCACTTGGCGCTTCGCCAGGCATAAAAATGGCCTATGGCTGGAGATGGGTCTCCAGCCCAAGGAGCCAGCAGGGAAAACTATGCCTTGTTCTAAAGCTCTTTGGGAACCGCTTGCGTAGCCGCACAGACTTGGCGCTGCGGGCTTTCCTGCTGCCTTCAGCCTCAAAGCCACCCTTTCCCACTTGGCGCTGCATCAGGCACAAAAATGGCAAATGGCTGGAGATGGGTCCCACGCCCAAAGACCCAGCAAGGAAAACTATGCCTTGTTCTAAAGATCTTTGGCAACCTCTTGCATAGCCCCACAGACCTGGGGGCTGCAGGCTTTCCTGCTGCCTTCAGCCTCGACAGCACCCTTTCCCACTTGGCGTCGCGCCAGGCACAAAAATGGCCATACGGCTGGAGATGGGTCCCCCGCCCAAAGAGCCAGCAGGGAAAACTATGCCTTGTTCTAAAGCTCTTTGGGAACCACTTGCGTAGCCCCACAGACCTGGGGGCTGCGGGCTTTCCTGCTGCCTTCAGCCTCGACACCACCCTTTCCCACTACGCACCGCGCCAGGCACAAAAATGGCCATACGGCTGGAGATGGGTCCCCCGCCCAAAGAGCCAGCAGGGAAAACTATGCCTTGTTCTAAAGCTCTTTGGGAACCGCTTGCGTAGCCCCACAGACCTGGGGGCTGCAGGCTTTCCTGCTGTCTTCAGCCTCAAAGCCACCCTTTCCCACTTGGCGCCGCATCAGGCACAAAAATGGCCTATGGCTGGAGATGGGTCCCACGCTCAAAGAGCCAGCAAGGAAAACTATGCCTTGTTCTAAAGCTCTTTGGGAACCCCTTGCGTAGCCCCACAGACCTGGGGGCTGCGGGCTTTCCTGCTGCATTCAGCCTCCACACCACCCTTTCCCACTTGGCGCCGCGCCAGGCACAAAAATGGCCTATGGCTGGAGATGGGTCCCCCGCCCAAAGAGACAGCAGGGAAAATTATGCCTTGTTCTAAAGCTCTTTGGGAACTGCTTGCGTAGTCCCACAGACCTGGGGGCTGCGGGCTTTCCTGCTGCCTTCAGCCTCAAAACCACCCTTTCCCACTACGCACCGCGCTAGGCATAGAAATAGCCATACGACTGGAGATGGGTCCCCCGCCCAAAGAGCCAGCAGGGAAAACTATGCCTTGTTCTAAAGCTCTTTGGGAACCGCTTGCATAGCCCCACAGACCTGGGGGCTGCAGGCTTTGCTGCTGCCTTCAGCCTCGACAGCACCCTTTCCCACTTGGCGCCGCGCCAGGCACAAAAACGGCCTATGGCTGGAGATGGGTCCCCCGCCCAGAGAGCCAGCAGGGAAAATTATGCCTTGTTCTAAAGCTCTTTGGGAACTGCTTGCGTAGCCCCAGAGACCTGGGGGCTGCAGGCTTTCCTGCTGCCTTCAGCCTCAAAGCCACCCTTTCCACTTGGCGCCGCGCCAAGCACAAAAATGGCCATACGGCTGGAGATGGGTCCCCCGTCCAAAGAGCCAGCAGGGAAAACTATGCCTTCTTCTAAAGCTCTTTGGGAACCGCTTGCGTAGCCCACAGACCTGGGGGCTGCAGGCTTTCCTGCTGCCTTCAGCCTCAAAGCCACCCTTTCCCACTTGGCGCCCTATCAGGCACAAAAATGGCCTATGGCTGGAGATGGGTCCCCATGCCCAAAGAGCCATCAGGGAAAACTATGCCTTGTTCCAAAGCTCTTTGGGAACCGCTTGCTTGGCCCCACAGACCTGGGGGCTGCAGGCTTTCCTGCTGCTTTCAGCCTCAAAACCACCCTTTCCCACTATGCACCGCGCCAGGCTCAAAAATGGCCATACGGCTGGAGATGGGTCCCCCGCCCAAAGAGCTAGCAGGGAAAACTATGCCTTGTTCTAAAGCTCTTTGGGAACCACTTGCGTAGCCCCACAGACCTGGGGGGTGTGGGCTTTCCTGCTGCCTTCAGCCTCGACACCACCCTTTCCCACTTGGCGCCGCGCCAGGCACAAAAATGGCCATACGGCTGGAGATGGGTCCCCCGCCCAAAGAGCTAGCAGGGAAAACTATGCCTTGTTCTAAAGCTCTTTGGGAACCACTTGCGTAGCCCCACAGACCTGGGGGCTGTGGGCTTTCCTGCTGCCTTCAGCCTCGACACCACCCTTTCCCACTTGGCGCCGCGCCAGGCACAAAAATGGCCATACGGCTGGAGATGGGTCCCCCGCCCAAAGAGCCAGCAGGGAAAACTATGCCTTTTTCTAAAGCTCTTTGGGAACCGCTTGCGTAGCCCCACAGACCTGGGGGTGTGGGCTTTGCTGCTGCCTTCAGCCTCAAAGCCACCCTTTCCCGCTTCGCGCCGGGCCAGGCACAAAAATGGCCATACGGCTGGAGATGGGTCCCCCGCCCAAAGAGCCAGCAGGGAAAACTATGCCTTGTTCTAAAGCTCTTTGGGAACCGCTTGCGTAGCCCCACAGACCTGGGGGCTGCGGGCTTTCCTGCTGCCTTCAGCCTCAAAGCCACCCTTTCCCACTTGGCGCCGCGCCAGGCACAAAAATGGCCATACGATTGGAGATGGGT
Source organism: Rissa tridactyla (assembly GCF_028500815.1). Taxonomy (NCBI): domain Eukaryota; kingdom Metazoa; phylum Chordata; class Aves; order Charadriiformes; family Laridae; genus Rissa; species Rissa tridactyla. The sequence goes on along the minus strand of NW_026529782.1, from coordinate 22,116 downwards.
CCCATGCCCAAAGACCCAGCAGGGAAAACTATGCCTTGTTCTAAAGCTCTTTGGGAACCGCTTGCGTAGCCCCACAGACCTGGGGGCTGCAGGCTTTGCTGCTGCCTTCAGCCTCAAAGCCACCCTTTCCCACTTGGCGCCGCGCTAGGCACAAAAATGGTCTATGGCTGGAGATGGGTCCCCCGTCCAAAGAGCCAGCAGGGAAAACTATGCCTTGTTCTAAAGCTCTTTGGGAACCGCTTGCATGGCCCCACAGACCTGGGGGCTGCGGGTTTTCCTGCTGCCTTCAACCTCAAAGCCACCCTTTCCCACTTGGCGCCGCATCACGCACAAAAATGGCCATACGGCTGGAGATGGGTCCCATGCCCAAAGGCCCAGCAAGGAAAACTATGCCTTGTTCTAAAGCTCTTTGGGAACCGCTTGCGTAGCCCCACAGACGTGGGGCCTGCAGGCTTTCCTGCTGCCTTCAGCCTCAAAACCGCCCTTTCCCACTTGGCGCCGGGCCAGGCACAAAAATTGCCATACGGCTGGAGATGGGTCCCCCGCCCAAAGAGCCAGCAGGGAAGACTATGCCTTGTTCTAAAGCTCTTTGGGAACCGCTTGCGTAGCCCCACAGACCTGGGGGCTGCGGGCTTTGCTGCTGCCTTCAGCCTGGACACCACCCTTTCCCACTTGTCGCCGCGCCAGGCACAAAAACAGCCTATGGCTGCAGATTGGTGCCCCGCCCAGAGAGCCAGCAGGGAAAACTATGCCTTGTTCTAAAGCTCTTTGGGAACCGCTTGCGTAGCCCCACAGACCTGGGGGCTGCAGGCTTTCCTGCTGCCTTCAGCCTCGACAGCACCCTTTCCCACTTGGCGTCGCGCCAGGCAGAAAAATGGCCTATGGGTGGAGATGGGTCCCATGCCCAAAGAGCCACCAGGGAAAACTATGCCTTGTTCTAAAGCTCTTTGGGAACCGCTTGCATAGCCCCACAGACCTGGGGGCTGTGGGCTTTCCTGCTGCCTTCAGCCTCAAAGCCACCCTTTCCCACTTGGCGCCCTATCAGGCACAAAAATGGCCTATGTCTGGAGATGGGTCCCATGGCCAAAGAGCCATCAGGGAAAACTATGCCTTGTTCTAAAGCTCTTTGGGAACCGCTTGCTTGGCCCCACAGACCTGGGGGCTGCAGGCTTTCCTGCTGCCTTCAGCCTCAAAACCACCCTTTCCCACTATGCACCGCGCCAGGCACAAAAATGGCCATACGGCTGGAGATGGGTCCCATGCCCAAAGAGCCAGCAGGGAAAACTATGCCTTGTTCTAAAGCTCTTTGGGAACCACTTGCGTAGCCCCACAGACCTGGGGGCTGTGGGCTTTCCTGCTGCCTTCAGCCTCGACACCACCCTTTCCCACTTGGCGCCGCGCCAAGCACAAAAATGGCCATACGGCTGGAGATGGGTCCCCCGCCCAAAGAGCCAGCAGGGAAAACTATGCCTTTTTCTAAAGCTCTTTGGGAACCGCTTGCGTAGCCCCACAGACCTGGGGGTGTGGGCTTTGCTGCTGCCTTCAGCCTCAAAGCCACGCTTTCCCGCTTCGCGCCGGGCCAGGCACAAAAATGGCCATATGGCTGGAGATGGGTCCCCCGCCCAAAGAGCCAGCAGGGAAAACTATGCCTTGTTCTAAAGCTCTTTGGGAACCGCTTGCGTAGCCCCACAGACCTGGGGGCTGCGGGCTTTCCTGCTGCCTTCAGCCTCAAAACCACCCTTTCCCACTTGGCGCCGCGCCAGGCACAAAAATGGCCATACGATTGGAGATGGGTCCCCCGCCCAAAGAGCCAGCAGGGAAAACTAGGCCTTGTTCTAAAGCTCTTTGGGAATCGCTTGCGTAGCCCCACAGACCTGGGGGCTGCGGGCTTTCCTGCTGCCTTCAGCCTCGACACCACCCTTTCCCACTTGGCGCCATGCCAGGCACAAAAATGGCCATACGGCTGGAGATGGGTCCCCCGCCCAGAGAGCCAGCAAGGAATATTATGCCTTGTTCTAAAGCTCTTTGGGAACCGCTTGCGTAGCCGCACAGACTTGGAGCTGCAGGCTTTGCTGCTGCCTTCAGCCTCAAAGCCACCCTTTCCCACTTGGCGTCGCGCTAGGCACAAAAATGGCCATACGGCTGGAGATGGGTCCCCCGCCCAGAGAGCCAGCAAGGAAAATTATGCCTTGTTCTAAAGCTCTTTGGGAACCGCTTGCGTAGCCGCACAGACCTGGGGGCTGCGGGCTTTCCTGCTGCCTTCAGCCTCAAAGACACCCTTTCCCACTTGGCCCCGCGCCAGGCACAAAAATGGCCTATGGCTGGAGATGGGTCCCCCGTCCAAAGAGCCAGCAGGGAAAACTATGCCTTGTTCTAAAGCTCTTTGGGAACCGCTTGCATGGCCCCACAGACCTGGGGGCTGCGGGTTTTCCTGCTGCCTTCAACCTCAAAGCCACCCTTTCCCACTTGGCGCCGCATCAGGCACAAAAATGGCCATACGGCTGGAGATGGGTCCCATGCCCAAAGGCCCAGCAAGGAAAACTATGCCTTGTTCTAAAGCTCTTTGGGAACCGCTTGCGTAGCCCCACAGACGTGGGGCCTGCAGGCTTTCCTGCTGCCTTCAGCCTCAAAACCGCCCTTTCCCACTTGGCGCCGGGCCAGGCACAAAAATTGCCATACGGCTGGAGATGGGTCCCCCGCCTGGGTCCCCCGCCCAAAGAGCCAGCAGGGAAGACTATGCCTTGTTCTAAAGCTCTTTGGGAACCGCTTGCGTAGCCCCACAGACCTGGGGGCTGCGGGCTTTGCTGCTGCCTTCAGCCTCGACACCACCCTTTCCCACTTGTCGCCGCGCCAGGCACAAAAACAGCCTATGGCTGCAGATGGGTGCCCCGCCCAGAGAGCCAGCAGGGAAAACTATGCCTTGTTCTAAAGCTCTTTGGGAACCGCTTGCGTAGCCCCACAGACCTGGGGGCTGCAGGCTTTCCTGCTGCCTTCAGCCTCGACAGCACCCTTTCCCACTTGGCGTCGCGCCAGGCAGAAAAATGGCCTATGGGTGGAGATGGGTCCCATGCCCAAAGAGCCACCAGGGAAAACTATGCCTTGTTCTAAAGCTCTTTGGGAACCGCTTGCGTAGCCCCACAGACCTTAGGGCTGCGGGCTTTGCTGCTGCCTTCAGCCTCAAAACCACCCTTTCCCACTTGGCGCCGCGCCAGGCTCAAAAATGGCCATACGGCTGGAGATGGGTCCCCCGCCCAAAGAGCCAGCAGGGAAAACTATGCCTTGTTCTAAAGCTCTTTGGGAACCGCTTGCGTTGTCCCACAGACGTGGGGGCTGCGGGCTTTGCTGCTGCCTTCAGCCTCAAAGCCACGCTTTCCCACTTGGCGTCGCGCTAGGCACAAAAATGGCCATATGGCTGGAGATGGGTCCCCCGCCCAAGGAGCCAGCAGGGAAAACTATGCCTTGTTCTAAAGCTCTTTGGGAACCGCTTGCGTAGCCACACAGACCTGGGGGCTGCGGGCTGTCTTGCTGCCTTCAGCCTCAAAGCCACCCTTTCACACTTGGCGCCGCGCCAGGCACAAAAATGGCCATACGGCTGGAGATGGGTCCCATGCCCAAAGAGCCAGCAGGGAAAACTATGCCTTGTTCTAAAGCTCTTTGGGAACCGCTTGCGTAGCCCCACAGACCTGGGGGCTGCAGGCTTTGCTGCTGCCTTCAGCCTCAAAGCCACCCTTTCCCACTTGGCGTCGCGCTAGGCACAAAAATGGCCATACGGCTGGAGATGGGTCCCCCGCCCAAGGAGCCAGCAGGGAAAACTATGCCTTGTTCTAAAGCTCTTTGGGAACCGCTTGCGTAGCCCCACAGACCTGGGGGCTGCGGGCTTTCCTGCTGCCTTCAGACTCAAAGCCACGCTTTCCAACTTGGCGCCGCGCCAGGCACAAAAATGGCCATATGGCTGGAGATGGGTCCCCTGCCGAAAGAGCCAGCAGTGAAAACTATGCCTTGTTCTAAAGCTCTTTGGGAACCGCTTGCGTAGCCCCACAGACCTGGGGGCTGCGGGCTTTCCTGCTGCCTTCAGCCTCGACACCACCCTTTCCCACTTGGCGCCGCGCCAGGCACAAAAATGGCCATACGGCTGGAGATGGGTCCCCCGCGCAAAGAGCCTGCAGGGAAAGCTTTGTCTACAGTCAGTCAAGGTCGACGTACTCAACACTGATAAGAAAGATCACATGTGTTCTTGTGCTGAGGGATATCAAGTGGAAATCCTTCTCGCGGAGTGATCAAGCGAATTAAACTTTTCATCATAATCCAAAGTCTAACATGCAAAACAATTGTCTAAGCAAAGCACAATACAGTGAGTATTAGTAAAACAACAACAGAGTGAAGCATCTTGTTATAAAGTCCTGTAACTGTCGGTGACCATCCAAAAAGAGGATCTCCCCATCTATGTCCTTCGCCTCTCTTCACTCTTTCCAACGCTTGGTGTATTTCTTCAACCTGATGATGGACGGTAATCAAAGTTGTCTGTCTATTTTCTTGGGCCTCTTTCAAGAGTCGCTTCAATTCATTGTGTTTTAGCAGCTTCTTCACCAGGGAGAGATTCATTCCGATAGGGGCAGGCAACAATCTCGAATCAACGTATAATTAGGTTGTAGCAATTGAAAAGACGTAACAGGAGCTTAATAATTGAAGTCGCATCCCGTAACTTTGTGTTAGTAAAGTTCAAACACAAAGATTTGAGTGATTACTATGTCATCTCTGAATACAAGACTACAGGGAGACCTCATGCTAACGCACCCTTTCCCAATATAGTCAAGCACAGTCTCTGGGGTTTCATCGGGATGTGTCTCAAAGTGACAAACATTCTGGTTGGTGTCAAGACAAAGGTCTTGTGCTTTGAGAGTATTACTCTCACAAATGAATCCTTGTTGGTCTCGTGAAACGCATGCGTCAACATCAGCAGTTTGCCATTTAGTCTCATTTTGTCGTGCCCAACCTCTGTGCTGTGTTGGATAGAGTAGAGCTCCTTGGTGATTCAACCCCAGTGCGATGATTGGGTATGTGGTGTATACGGAGGCATTGCGTATCGTTAAGACAAAAGCTGTGGCTTTGCTCTCAGTGGGATCGTAGGTGAAATTAACCAGATACCACCTGGACTGAAATTTTTTCTCAAATTCAATTGCGTTATCCCATATTACTTTTCGAATTTCGGTGGGCAAGGTGCCTTCTTCACCTTCCCTTATGATTGCGGCTGTCATAGATTGCATCCACAATTGGGCTTGGATACAACTAAGAGCCAAGGAAACATTGGTTTGAGTTGTACCAAGTGCATCTGTGATCAGCTGATGGTCTTTTTCACCCGTTTCTTCCCATTGAGGCAATATATTCTATAAAAGCCGTTGGTGGTTTCCCAATGCTAATAGAGAGGACCGTAGGGGATGTCTTAATTTGTCCAGATCAGTAGCGGTTGTGACTAGTTTGTTGGCAAGTATCTCAGCATCTATACTATTCAAGACTCCCAGGCCTGTTCCTAAGATACCAGTCGCATCCCTCTTCCGTCCGTGTGAAGTGGCAAGAGTTCGTTTGCGTAACCATGCTGACCATTCTGCATAAGATGTACTCAGGAATGGTGAGCAGGTGGGTTTGATCGCAGAGATTTTAATCTGCATTGACAATTCTGCTCGTTTGAGGGAATATGTGGGATTAAACAGTACCTGTTGTTGACCTGTGTGTGTTTAATAACGTAAGGGCCAATGTTGAAAATGTAAGGAGTTAGTCTAATGGAGGGCTTAGAAAAGAGAGAGGTGGTTTTTTTTTTTTTCTCTTAGAAGAGAGAGCCTTTGAGAGTTTGTGGGGTGTAGGTTCTGGATTCATTTCAGCAAGTTCAGGTGTATTTGAGTCAATCATAAATTCAAATAACAATTCTGTGCCCTTGTAGCCCCAAATACAGTACACTACTGTAGGTTTGATGAAAGTGAAATTGTGCCAGCAATCTGAATTTGGCGCCATAATTTTGTAACAATCAGTGTTGTATTTGTCCGCTTTGGTAGAGTCTACATAGATGGTTTTAATTACAGTTGGCCTGTGGTGATTAGACCCGTTGATAAATCGGCAACCAATGTGTGTTCTTGTGGAATAATTACTAAATTGGCCAAGAATACAAAAATACAGCATTGTTCACACATTAAGGAAAGTCATAAAATCAAGAGGCTTCTGAGGTAGAATACAGCCGCAGCTAGCACACGAAGAATGCAACAGCTGTGATTCCCTGTACAAGGTTGTTTGCGAAACTACACGAGGGATGGAACGGAACGCGCTTGTTCCGTGGCCTTCCCTTGTGACGAATAGCAGATATGGGGACGAGATGGTACTACGGAACTGATAAGCGGCTTACACGCCACCCGAGCCAACATTTCGTCAAATGTTGATGAAATGCTGTCCTTTTGTGCGAACTTTGCTCACCACAATGTATCAAAACACACCTCCATCCCGGAGGCTATCCGCCCCCGAGGTGTGAACACTCCTCCTTGAGTACATTAATCATAATAAAAGTACATATGACTAAAGTCACTCAAACTCCACTTTGAAGTTAAAAAAATAATATAAAAATAGCCCAAGAGAGGGGGAATGTCTGGGAAGACACCATCGCGAAGAATCCCACCGCTGTTTTCTGGGATCAGTCGACGGGCTGAGCCTTTCTTCCCCCCATAAGGACGCCTTTGGGTAAGACTTTGATTACACCGAGTGCTTTCTCGGGGACTCTAGAAATTTCTCTAGAGAATCTCTACCCTACATTTATAGCCAGGCTGTATCGTTTATAATTTTGTCACGCGTTTGTCTATTTAACAATGTCTTTATTTGCACGTGCTTTGCAGACAGTGTATTTATCACCGGCAATCCTAAAGAACCTGTATATCTGTTGTTTAAATAAACTGCACTGTTTCAGTAGCTAGTCGTTTCGCTTTCTCACTGAACGCGACCAAAACTTGAGAGAGGCCGTGCTGGTTCAGGAGCACGACTAGACTGAAGGTGCAGCCCACTATTAGTGTCTCCAAATCGTAATAGTTTAACACATATTAAACGCGATTGGGCTGATAGTGCTGAATTGGGCATCACTCAGAATTGAAACCCAGCCGCACCTGGCCTCCCACCTCGGTGAGGAGTGTTAGAACGCAAGGGGGTTTATCTTCTGCCAAAACCGCTTGGCCCCGTTTCACGCAACAGAATTTGGCGTAGTCGGCAGGATTGCCATGGATAAACTGCTGCAAAAATATGATTGTGCCCCTTCCCAGGCTGGGAAGGAGTGGGCCCAAAAATTTTGGAAGGATGAAGAGAAAGTGGTGGAACGTATTGAAGAGCGTCGGGTTTCACAGAAGCTCAGAGCGGGGAAAGGCAAGGGTGTGATTTGTGCTGTGTTAGGCGCCTGTTTATCTTGTGCACAACAAGAAGCTAGAGAAACCCCCGCTCCTAATCTGATTTCAGCTGTAGAATATGCAACCCTGAAATCGGAGAATGAGGTGCTGAAGTCATCATTAGCCTTGCAAAAGGAGACAGGAGAAAGATTAAGAACTCAAGTCGATAAGCTTGTGAGTGAGAATGAATGTTTAGGAAACCGGAATGCTCAACTTGGGAGTGAAAATCGCCAACTTAAAATGTTATTGAAAGGGTGACCGGGCTCTTAGATAAAATGCAGCCCTCGACCCAGGTCCAACAGATTCGTAAGTTAATGTGTTATCCAAATTCCGGAACCCAGACCGGAGATTTTTTTGTCTAATAGTGAGGATGACGAAGAAGATGAGGAGGAAAGGACTTTTACTTTGAAATCCCAAGTTTTTCCTTTACGTCCTTGGTTAAAACTGAGACTGCAGTTGATGATGGTGATGAAATTCACACCACTGTGCGTACCGTTCCATGGACACCAACCGAGTTAACAAAAATAAGGGAGAAATATTCGAGGCGACCAGAAGAGTCAGCTGTTGAGTATGTGTGGCGAGTTTCTTCTGAAGGGGGGGGCAGAATTATGCTGAGTGAGGAAGAAGCAGGAGACTCTTGGGGACCAGGAGTGTTTTTAACCACTATGCCTGGGGATCATAATTATTCCCTAACCGCTCGAGCAGCCTTTTGGGCAGGGGGTATGGATCCGCGAGAGAGGGGGGAGCCGTTAGAGATTAGAGCTACAGGCTACTCTGATCTGTTTGCGGCTGTACGGAAAGCAGCTTGTCTGCAAGCCATGTATGACAGAGAGGAATTTCGGAAATCCCCAATGTCAGCCCCTATCGACCCCGATCGATTAGCCCCTCTCATCCGTGGTCTTCCCGGTTGCCTGAAACCGTTCCTTGTTCGCACTCAAGATCGTATACGGGATGCTCGGGGTGCTCATGGGCGGGGCCGTCGTCACTACATGCCCACCTGGAATGTACAGGAAATAGATCAATATGGGCGCCGAATGGGCTGGGCCAGCCAAACTAGTGAGAAATCCTCCGAACACCCGCGAAAGGTTCGCCAAGTCCAAACTCACACTCAAAACCCTAAATCAGAGGGAAGGTTTAAGCCAGATAAGGACCGGAATGAGTTGTGGCGTAAAGCCCTACAATTAGGGGTGCCCCGACAATTCTTGCACGGTGACCCTACGGGAGATCTCCGTACGCTAGTCCAATCTCTACCTAGAAAGAATAATGCGGCTGGGGAGAAAAGTCTAACCAGAGAATCCCCAAGCCGTGAGAAAACTGTGCCTTCTGCACCGGAACATAACTTGATTGATTTGACAGAGTCCCAGCCACAACACTCCTATCCCCGGGGAGGGCACTGAGCAACCCTGTCGGGCAGGTACTAGCAATCCAATGGCGCTCTCATAAAGACTCCGAACCTGTTATTGTCATTCCTGTTGGACCCCGGAAGATATTGGTAAATTTTATTATTGATACCGGAGCCCAAATGTCTGCAATCACTAACGAAACAGCACAACTTCTAGGTATAAATCCCACCCGACGCAGAGTCAACTTCACAGGAATTGATGGTGTGGTAAAAACATGCCCCACTGCAAAAATTAACCTCTGGTTGCCGGGAGAGCAGCGAATGACTAGGGCAGAAGTGTTAGTGGGTGCCTCACGTAGACCCGACTCAAAGTGTCAGGGACCCGCACAGGAAGTTAAATTCCTGGGGGTCTGGTGGATTAAGGGAGCTGCTTCTGTCCCTCAGGATACCCTGAAAAAATAGAACATGGACAGAATCCTTCCAGCACGAAGGAGTTACAGCAGGTCCTGGGAACTTTAAGTTATTGGCGTAAACACATCCCTGGCTTTTCCATCATTGCTCGCCCCCTTCATAGCTTGGCAAAAAAGGGTAAATCCTGGGTGTGGACTGAACAACACACTAATGCTCTGCAATTACTAATAAAGGAGCTAAGGTTATTCCAACAACTTGGCCCCATACATCCAACTGACCCTGTCCATGTAGAATGGGGGCTCAGTGAACATGGTTCCCGTTGTAATTTATGGCAGAAGGGACCAGCAGGACCGGAGAGACCATTAGAATTTTGCTCCCACTCCTTCAATGATACTGAATGCAGCTATTCAGACCTGGAGAAGGGTTTACTGTCCCTGGTGCGAGCGTTGCAACGAGCAGAGCAGATAAGAAGAGAACAGAGTGTGATCTTTCCTGGGACCTTTTCGCCTCCCAGATGTGGTCCTTAAAGGGACACCACCACCAGCTGGCATTGCCCAGAGAGCTACAGTTCGAAAGTGGTATGCTTATTTAGAAGGCATTAATGAAATCAAGCCAGTCTCTGAAGGCAGTGTTAAAGTATCCAAGGCTACTTCACAAGGATACCAAAGGATATAGATGGTGCCCTATTGTTCCAATCCCCACCAAACAGACCATCTCCGATCCAAGAAGCACCTCCTTTGAGGGACAGCAGTGATCTTAGAGGAGTGTGGTTTACTGGTGCGTCATCTCACCGTTAAAAAAATAAGTGCAAATATAAGGCCGTAGCACTGGAAGTAACAACGGGAGAAAGAGCAATTGAAATAGGGGAGGGTAGGGGAACTCAGAGCTGTCCTACTAGCTGCACAACATGGAGCCACCTCCTTTTACGCTGAGTCATATGCTGTTCTTAAAGGAGCCACTGAATGGCTAGGACACTGGGCAGCCAACGATTGGCAGGTGAATAGAGTCCCAGTTTGGGAGACAGATAATTGGAAGCAACTGTTGGAAATAGGAGGACAGAGACCATTGCACGTTGCTTGGGTAAAAGGCCACGATCGTTCAAACTCGATCACTGCTCAGTTCAACCAACAGGTAGATGGCCTCACGCGGCTGCAACAAATTGACATTGTAGATGATGGTCGGGAATGGGAACGCTTACTTGAATCGTTACATGTTAAACGTGGCCGCACAGGCCGTCCTGACCTGTATCGGGAAGGTGGGTGGCTTGTGTCAGTTAAGCTGTGCGAACAAATAGTAACTGCCTGTTCACAATGTCGCCTACGACTCAGCAAAGATCATCCGAGTAAGGCGCCTCCCTTACACATGCGGGACAAGAAAGCGTTGTGGCATTCATGGCAGCTTGATTATATTGGGCCCTTGAGATCATCAGGTGGGAAAAGATATGTCCTGGTAGGAGTGGAGATTATCTCCAGCCTCAGTATGGCCAGCAGTTTCAAACCAGCTACGAGGGACAACACAGTGAAAGGCCTAACAGGGTGGTTCAGCACACTTCCCCTTCCCGACGAAATCCAGAGTGATAACGTTTCACACTTTACGGCTTCGGTGGTACAAGATTGGGCCAAGGAAGAAGGGATTCGATGGGTATTTCATACTCCCTGTTATCCCCAGGCTAATGGCGTTGTTGAACGCACCAATAGATTGGTTAAGCGTTTTGCAAAAAGTCATGAACCTGGTTGGCATTTGCGATTGGATGATGCCATCTATCAACTAAATAACAAATGGAGTGGAGACGGCTGTCCTAAAATGAAAGCTTTCTGTGTACCTGCCAATATTATCTCGCCAAAGGCTGCCAATGAACCGGGAAAATACCCCGGAAGATTTCACCCTGGACTACCTGTGCTAGTGAAAATGCCTCAAAATGGGACGGTGCCAATGGTGCTAGCTACTCCCAAAAATCCCTATGCATGGGAAGCCAAGGATTGTTCAGGGAAGATACACCGGATCAGCACCCGGTGGACCGCACCTTCTTTTTAACCCCGTCGGTCGAATAAGACCGAGCAGATTTTCTTTTCCTTTATGTCTTACAGGAACCTTGGATGAGCTGTACAGACGGATTGGCCTACGCTACCTTTGAATGTCTCCAGGGAATCTTGACATTGAACCTGGCAATAATACTACTTTTATGATGTATGGCTATTTGGAGGCCCAAATTCTAAAATGCCGAATTGGCAGATGGAATTGATGCTATTCAGTTTCACCTTTTTATTCCCTGTTGTTTGTAGTCAAAGAGACCCAGAGTGGCCATGGTCTCAAGCCTTTCTCGTCTATAATACAAGACTACAGGGAGACCTCATGCTAACGCACCCTTTCCCAATATAGTCAAGCACAGTCTCTGGGGTTTCATCGGGATGTGTCTCAAAGTGACAAGCATTCTGGTTGGTGTCAAGACAAAGGTCTTGTGCTTTGAGAGTATTACTCTCACAAATGAATCCTTGTTGGTCTCGTGAAACGCATGCGTCAACATCAGCAGTTTGCCATTTAGTCTCATTTTGTCGTGCCCAACCTCTGTGCTGTGTTGGATAGAGTAGAGCTCCTTGGTGATTCAACCCCAGTGCGATGATTGGGTATATGGTGGATACTGAGGCATTGCGTATCGTTAAGACAAAAGCTGTGGCTTTGCTCTCAGTGGGATCGTAGGTGAAATTAACCAGATACCACCAGGATTGAAATTTTCTCTCAAACTCAATTGCGTTATCCCATATTACTTTTCGAATTTCGGTGGGCAAGGTGCCTTCTTCACCTTCCCTTATGATTTATGAGTTTTTGCAAAACGCTTAACCAATCCGTTGGTGCATTCAACAATGCCATTAGCCTGAGGATAATAGGGAGTATGAAATACCCATCGAATCCCTTCTTCTTTGGCCCAATCTTGTACCACTGTAGCGGTAAAGTGTGAACCGTTATCACTTTGGATTTCCTCGGGAAGGGGAAGTGTGCTGAACCACCCTTTTAGGCCTTTCACTGTGTTGTCCCCAGCAGCTGATTTGAAGCCAGTGGCCATACTGAGGCTGGAGATAATCTCCACTCCGACTAGGACATATCTTTTCCCACCTGATGATCTCAAGGGCCCAATATAATCAATCTGCCATGAATGCCACAACATTTTCTTGTCCCGCATGTGTAAGGGAGGCGCCTTACTCGGATGATCTTTGCTGAGTCGTAGGCGACATTGTGACCAGGCAGTTACTACTTGTTCGCACAGCTTAACCGACACAGGCCACCCCCGGGCTAGACCTTCCTGATACAGATCAGCACGGCCTGTATGGCCAGGCTTAATATGTAACCATTCCCGACCATCATCTACAGTGTCAATTTGTTGTAGCCGCGTGAGGCTATCTACCTGTTGGTTGAACTGAGCAGTGATCGAGTTTGAACGATCGTGGCCTTTTACCCAAGCAATGTGCAATGGTCTCTGTCCTCCTATTTCCAACAGTTGCTTCCAACTGTCTGTCTCCCAGATCGGGACTCTATTCACCTGCCAATCATTGGCTGCCCAGTGTCCTAGCCATTCAGTGGCTCCTTTAAAAACAGCATATGAGTCAGTGTAAATGTAAGTAGCTCCATGTTGTGCAGCTAGTAGGACGGCTCTGAGTTCCCCTACTTGTGCCCTACCTTCTCCTGTTTCAATTGCTCTTTCCCCCGTTGCTACTTCCAGTGCTACGGCCTTGTATTTCCACTTGCTGTTCTCACGGTGAGATGACACACCAGTAAACCACACTCCTCTAAGATCACTGCCTGCTTTCAGAGGAGGTGCTTCTTGGATTGGAGATGGTCTGTTTGGTGGGGATTGGAACAATAGGGCACCATCTCTATCCTTCTGGAGCATGGATACTTTGATACTACCTTCAGAGATTGGCATGATATCATTAATGCCTTCTAAATAAGCATACCACTTTCGAACTGTGGGTTTCTGGGCAATGCCAGCTGGTGGTGGTGTCCCTTTAAGGACCACATCTGGGAGGCGAAAAGGGCCCCGAACAATCACGCTCTGTTCTCTCCTTATCTGCTCTGCTCGTTGCAATGCTCGCACCAGGGACAGTAAACCCTTCTCCAGGTCTGAATAGCTGCTCTCAGTATCATTAAAGGCGTGAGAGCTAAATTCTAATGGTCTCTCCGGTCCTGCTGGTCCCTTCTGGCATAAATTACAATGGGAACCATGTTCACTGAGCCCCCATTCTACATGGACAGGGTCAGTTGGATGTATGGGGCCAAGTTGTTGGAATAACCTTAGCTCTTTTATTAGCAATTCTAGTGCATTAGTGTGTTGTTCAGTCGACTCCCAGGATTTACCTTTTTTGAGCAAACAATAAAGGGGGCGAGCAATGATGGAAAAGCCAGGGATGTGTTTACGCTAATAACTTAAAGTTCCCAGGACTTGCTGTAACTCCTTCGTGCTGGAAGGATTCTGTCCATGTTCTATTTTTTCAGGGTATCCTGAGGGACAGAAGCAGCTCCCTTAATCCACCAGACCCCCAGGAATTTAACTTCCTGTGCGGGTCCCTGACACTTTGAGTCGGGAATTTCCAATCCGAAATCTGATAATGTTTTTCGGATGTTTTCCATCATGTCTTGTACACTTTCTTGGTTCTCTCCCCTATTAAGATGTCATCAATAATATATTGGTATACTGTACATCCCTGTGAAACAGGAATCTCTGATAGCACTTTAGCCAAAGCATTATGGGCAATAGTGGGGGAATGTTTGTATCCTTGTGGAAAGCGGTTAAAGGTATATTGGAATCCTTTCCATGTGAATGCAAACTGCGCTTTGTCCTGCTCAAGGAGGAGAATCATAAAAAAATATGTCTTTAAAATCTAAGGCAACCCTGCAAGGATGGGCAGCTCCTTTTATCACTGTCACAATTTCCGCGATATTCGGAACAGCAGCGGTCAGAGGTGCAGTGTTGGCGTTTAATTTTCCGTAATCTACTGTGAAACGCCATTGCCTTTTTGGTTTCTTTACTGGCCACACCGGTGAAAAATAAGGCGAGTGAATCCTCTTAATGATGTCCCTTTTTTTCTAAATTTGATACCAATCTGGCTGCTCCTGCAACAGCAGTTGCAGGCAGTGGATACTACAGGACACCAGAGATTTTAGAGGGAGGGAAAAGTATGGAAGTTTCCAATAGACTCAATTTCACTGTGTCTATTACTTTTTCAAATCCTGCAAAACTTCACACTGTGGAGACATCATTAAGAAAAGTCATTAAGAAACCCTCGGACGGCAGGCTTTCGTGACGCCTTCAGCCTCAAAATCACCCTTTCCCACGTGGCGCCGCGCCAGGCACAAAAATGGCCATACGACTGGAGATGGGTCCCCTGCCAAAAGAGCCAGCAGGTAAAACTATGCCTTGTTCTAAAGCTCTTTGGGAACCGCTTGCGTAGCCGCACAGACCTGGGGGCTGCGGGCTTTCCTGCTGCCTTCAGCCTCGACAACACCCTTTCCCACTTGGCGCCGCATCAGGCACAAAAATGGCCTATGGCTGGAGATGGGTCCCCCGCCCAAAGAGCCAGCAGGGAAAACTATGCCTTGTTCTAAAGCTCTTTGGAAACCGCTTGCGTAGCTGCACAGACCTGGGGGCTGCAGGCTTTCCTGCTGCCTTCAGCCTCGACAGCACCCTTTCACACTTGGCGTCGCGCCAGGCACGAAAAGGGCCTATGGCTGGAGATGGGTCCCCCGCCCAAAGAGCCAGCAGGGAAAACTATGCCTTGTTCTAAAGCTCTTTGGGAACCGCTTGCGTAGCCGCACAGACCTGGGGGCTGCGGGCTTTCCTGCTGCCTTCACCCTCAAAACCACCCTTTCCCACTTGGCGCCCTATCAGGCACAAAAATGGCCTATGGCTGGAGATGGGTCCCATGCCCAAAGAGCCATCAGGGAAAACTATGCCTTGTTCTAAAGCTCTTTGGGAACCGCTTGCTTGGCCCCACAGACCTGGGGGCTGCAGGCTTTCCTGCTGCCTTCAGCCTCAAAACCACCCTTTCCCACGACGCACCGCGCCAGGCACAAAAATGGCCATACGGCTGGAGATGGGTCCCCCGCCCAAAGAGCCAGCAGGGAAAACTATGCCTTGTTCTAAAGCTCTTTGGGAACCGCTTCCATAGCCCCACAGACCTGGGGGCTGTGGGCTTTCCTGCTGCCTTCAGCCTCAAAGCCACCCTTTCCCACTTGGCGCTGCATCAGGCACAAAAATGGCAAATGGCTGGAGATGGGTCCCACGCCCAAAGACCCAGCAAGGAAAACTATGCCTTGTTCTAAAGATCTTTGGCAACCTCTTGCATAGCCCCACAGACCTGGGGGCTGCAGGCTTTGCTGCTGACTTCAGCCTCGACACCACCCTTTCCCACTTGGCGCCGCGCCAGGCACAAAAACGGCCTATGGCTGGAGATGGGTCCCCCGCCCAAAGAGCCAGCAGGGAAAACTATGCCTTGTTCTAAAGCTCTTTGGAAACCGCTTGCGTAGCCACACAGACCTGGGGGCTGCGGGCTGTCTTGCTGCCTTCAGCCTCAAAGCCACCCTTTCACACTTGGCGCCGCGCCAGGCACAAAAATGGCCATACGGCTGGAGATGGGTCCCATGCCCAAAGAGCCAGCAGGGAAAACTATGCCTTGTTCTAAAGCTCTTTGGGAACCGCTTGCGTAGCCCCACAGACCTGGGGGCTGCAGGCTTTGCTGCTGCCTTCAGCCTCAAAGCCACCCTTTCCCACTTGGCGTCGCGCTAGGCACAAAAATGGCCATACGGCTGGAGATGGGTCCCCCGCCCAAGGAGCCAGCAGGGAAAACTATGCCTTGTTCTAAAGCTCTTTGGGAACCGCTTGCGTAGCCCCACAGACCTGGGGGCTGCGGGCTTTCCTGCTGCCTTCAGACTCAAAGCCACGCTTTCCAACTTGGCGCCGCGCCAGGCACAAAAATGGCCATATGGCTGGAGATGGGTCCCCTGCCCAAAGAGCCAGCAGGGAAAACTATGCCTTGTTCTAAAGCTCTTTGGGAACCGCTTGCGTAGCCCCACAGACCTGGGGGCTGCGGGCTTTCCTGCTGCCTTCAGCCTCGACACCACCCTTTCCCACTTGGCGCCGCGCCAGGCACAAAAATGGCCATACGGCTGGAGATGGGTCCCCCGCGCAAAGAGCCTGCAGGGAAAGCTTTGTCTACAGTCAGTCAAGGTCGACGTACTCAACACTGATAAGAAAGATCACATGTGTTCTTGTGCTGAGGGATATCAAGTGGAAATCCTTCTCGCGGAGTGATCAAGCGATTTAAACTTTTCATCATAATCCAAAGTCTAACATGCAAAACAATTGTCTAAGCAAAGCACAATACAGTGAGTATTAGTAAAACAACAACAGAGTGAAGCATCTTGTTATAAAGTCCTGTAACTGTCGGTGACCATCCAAAAAGAGGATCTCCCCATCTATGTCCTTCGCCTCTCTTCACTCTTTCCAACGCTTTGTGTATTTCTTCAACCTGATGATGGACGGTAATCAAAGTTGTCTGTCTATTTTCTTGGGCCTCTTTCAAGAGTCGCTTCAATTCATTGTGTTTTAGCAGCTTCTTCACCAGGGAGAGATTCATTCCGATAGGGGCAGGCAACAATCTCGAATCAACGTATAATTAGGTTGTAGCAATTGAAAAGACGTAACAGGAGCTTAATAATTGAAGTCGCATCCCGTAACTTTGTGTTAGTAAAGTTCAAACACAAAGATTTGAGTGATTACTATGTCATCTCTGAATACAAGACTACAGGGAGACCTCATGCTAACGCACCCTTTCCCAATATAGTCAAGCACAGTCTCTGGGGTTTCATCGGGATGTGTCTCAAAGTGACAAACATTCTGGTTGGTGTCAAGACAAAGGTCTTGTGCTTTGAGAGTATTACTCTCACAAATGAATCCTTGTTGGTCTCGTGAAACGCATGCGTCAACATCAGCAGTTTGCCATTTAGTCTCATTTTGTCGTGCCCAACCTCTGTGCTGTGTTGGATAGAGTAGAGCTCCTTGGTGATTCAACCCCAGTGCGATGATTGGGTATGTGGTGTATACGGAGGCATTGCGTATCGTTAAGACAAAAGCTGTGGCTTTGCTCTCAGTGGGATCGTAGGTGAAATTAACCAGATACCACCTGGACTGAAATTTTTTCTCAAATTCAATTGCGTTATCCCATATTACTTTTCGAATTTCGGTGGGCAAGGTGCCTTCTTCACCTTCCCTTATGATTGCGGCTGTCATAGATTGCATCCACAATTGGGCTTGGATACAACTAAGAGCCAAGGAAACATTGGTTTGAGTTGTACCAAGTGCATCTGTGATCAGCTGATGGTCTTTTTCACCCGTTTCTTCCCATTGAGGCAATATATTCTATAAAAGCCGTTGGTGGTTTCCCAATGCTAATAGAGAGGACCGTAGGGGATGTCTTAATTTGTCCAGATCAGTAGCGGTTGTGACTAGTTTGTTGGCAAGTATCTCAGCATCTATACTATTCAAGACTCCCAGGCCTGTTCCTAAGATACCAGTCGCATCCCTCTTCCGTCCGTGTGAAGTGGCAAGAGTTCGTTTGCGTAACCATGCTGACCATTCTGCATAAGATGTACTCAGGAATGGTGAGCAGGTGGGTTTGATCGCAGAGATTTTAATCTGCATTGACAATTCTGCTCGTTTGAGGGAATATGTGGGATTAAACAGTACCTGTTGTTGACCTGTGTGTGTTTAATAACGTAAGGGCCAATGTTGAAAATGTAAGGAGTTAGTCTAATGGAGGGCTTAGAAAAGAGAGAGGTGGTTTTTTTTTTTTTCTCTTAGAAGAGAGAGCCTTTGAGAGTTTGTGGGGTGTAGGTTCTGGATTCATTTCAGCAAGTTCAGGTGTATTTGAGTCAATCATAAATTCAAATAACAATTCTGTGCCCTTGTAGCCCCAAATACAGTACACTACTGTAGGTTTGATGAAAGTGAAATTGTGCCAGCAATCTGAATTTGGCGCCATAATTTTGTAACAATCAGTGTTGTATTTGTCCGCTTTGGTAGAGTCTACATAGATGGTTTTAATTACAGTTGGCCTGTGGTGATTAGACCCGTTGATAAATCGGCAACCAATGTGTGTTCTTGTGGAATAATTACTAAATTGGCCAAGAATACAAAAATACAGCATTGTTCACACATTAAGGAAAGTCATAAAATCAAGAGGCTTCTGAGGTAGAATACAGCCGCAGCTAGCACACGAAGAATGCAACAGCTGTGATTCCCTGTACAAGGTTGTTTGCGAAACTACACGAGGGATGGAACGGAACGCGCTTGTTCCGTGGCCTTCCCTTGTGACGAATAGCAGATATGGGGACGAGATGGTACTACGAACTGATAAGCGGCTTACACGCCACCCGAGCCAACATTTCGTCAAATGTTGATGAAATGCTGTCCTTTTGTGCGAACTTTGCTCACCACAATGTATCAAAACACACCTCCATCCCGGAGGCTATCCGCCCCCGAGGTGTGAACACTCCTCCTTGAGTACATTAATCATAATAAAAGTACATATGACTAAAGTCACTCAAACTCCACTTTGAAGTTAAAAAAATAATATAAAAATAGCCCAAGAGAGGGGGAATGTCTGGGAAGACACCATCGCGAAGAATCCACCGCTGTTTTCTGGGATCAGTCGACGGGCTGAGGCCTTTCTTCCCCCCATAAGGACGCCTTTGGGTAAGACTTTGATTACACCGAGTGCTTTCTCGGGGACTCTAGAAATTTCTCTAGAGAATCTCTACCCTACATTTATAGCCAGGCTGTATCGTTTATAATTTTGTCACGCGTTTGTCTATTTAACAATGTCTTTATTTGCACGTGCTTTGCAGACAGTGTATTTATCACCGGCAATCCTAAAGAACCTGTATATCTGTTGTTTAAATAAACTGCACTGTTTCAGTAGCTAGTCGTTTCGCTTTCTCACTGAACGCGACCAAAACTTGAGAGAGGCCGTGCTGGTTCAGGAGCACGACTAGACTGAAGGTGCAGCCCACTATTAGTGTCTCCAAATCGTAATAGTTTAACACATATTAAACGCGATTGGGCTGATAGTGCTGAATTGGGCATCACTCAGAATTGAAACCCAGCCGCACCTGGCCTCCCACCTCGGTGAGGAGTGTTAGAACGCAAGGGGGTTTATCTTCTGCCAAAACCGCTTGGCCCCGTTTCACGCAACAGAATTTGGCGTAGTCGGCAGGATTGCCATGGATAAACTGCTGCAAAAATATGATTGTGCCCCTTCCCAGGCTGGGAAGGAGTGGGCCCAAAAATTTTGGAAGGATGAAGAGAAAGTGGTGGAACGTATTGAAGAGCGTCGGGTTTCACAGAAGCTCAGAGCGGGGAAAGGCAAGGGTGTGATTTGTGCTGTGTTAGGCGCCTGTTTATCTTGTGCACAACAAGAAGCTAGAGAAACCCCCGCTCCTAATCTGATTTCAGCTGTAGAATATGCAACCCTGAAATCGGAGAAATGAGGTGCTGAAGTCATCATTAGCCTTGCAAAAGGAGACAGGAGAAAGATTAAGAACTCAAGTCGATAAGCTTGTGAGTGAGAATGAATGTTTAGGAAACCGGAATGCTCAACTTGGGAGTGAAAATCGCCAACTTAAAATGTTATTGAAAGGGTGACCGGGCTCTTAGATAAAATGCAGCCCTCGACCCAGGTCCAACAGATTCGTAAGTTAATGTGTTATCCAAATTCCGGAACCCAGACCGGAGATTTTTTTGTCTAATAGTGAGGATGACGAAGAAGATGAGGAGGAAAGGACTTTTACTTTGAAATCCCAAGTTTTTCCTTTACGTCCTTGGTTAAAACTGAGACTGCAGTTGATGATGGGTGATGAAATTCACACCACTGTGCGTACCGTTCCATGGACACCAACCGAGTTAACAAAAATAAGGGAGAAATATTCGAGGCGACCAGAAGAGTCAGCTGTTGAGTATGTGTGGCGAGTTTCTTCTGAAGGGGGGGGGCAGAATTATGCTGAGTGAGGAAGAAGCAGGAGACTCTTGGGGACCAGGAGTGTTTTTAACCACTATGCCTGGGGATCATAATTATTCCCTAACCGCTCGAGCAGCCTTTTGGGCAGGGGGTATGGATCCGCGAGAGAGGGGGGAGCCGTTAGAGATTAGAGCTACAGGCTACTCTGATCTGTTTGCGGCTGTACGGAAAGCAGCTTGTCTGCAAGCCATGTATGACAGAGAGGAATTTCGGAAATCCCCAATGTCAGCCCCTATCGACCCCGATCGATTAGCCCCTCTCATCCGTGGTCTTCCCGGTTGCCTGAAACCGTTCCTTGTTCGCACTCAAGATCGTATACGGGATGCTCGGGGTGCTCATGGGCGGGGGCCGTCGTCACTACATGCCCACCTGGAATGTACAGGAAATAGATCAATATGGGCGCCGAATGGGCTGGGCCAGCCAAACTAGTGAGAAATCCTCCGAACACACCGCGAAAGGTTCGCCAAGTCCAAACTCACACTCAAAACCCTAAATCAGAGGGAAGGTTTAAGCCTGATAAGGACCGGAATGAGTTGTGGCGTAAAGCCCTACAATTAGGGGTGCCCCGACAATTCTTGCACGGTGACCCTACGGGAGATCTCCGTACGCTAGTCCAATCTCTACCTAGAAAGAATAATGCGGCTGGGGAGAAAAGTCTAACCAGAGAATCCCCAAGCCGTGAGAAAACTGTGCCTTCTGCACCGGAACATAACTTGATTGATTTGACAGAGTCCCAGCCACAACACTCCTATCCCCGGGGAGGGCACTGAGCAACCCTGTCGGGCAGGTACTAGCAATCCAATGGCGCTCTCATAAAGACTCCGAACCTGTTATTGTCATTCCTGTTGGACCCCGGAAGATATTGGTAAATTTTATTATTGATACCGGAGCCCAAATGTCTGCAATCACTAACGAAACAGCACAACTTCTAGGTATAAATCCCACCCGACGCAGAGTCAACTTCACAGGAATTGATGGTGTGGTAAAAACATGCCCCACTGCAAAAATTAACCTCTGGTTGCCGGGAGAGCAGCGAATGACTAGGGCAGAAGTGTTAGTGGGTGCCTCACGTAGACCCCGACTCAAAGTGTCAGGGACCCGCACAGGAAGTTAAATTCCTGGGGGTCTGGTGGATTAAGGGAGCTGCTTCTGTCCCTCAGGATACCCTGAAAAAATAGAACATGGACAGAATCCTTCCAGCACGAAGGAGTTACAGCAGGTCCTGGGAACTTTAAGTTATTGGCGTAAACACATCCCTGGCTTTTCCATCATTGCTCGCCCCCTTCATAGCTTGCCAAAAAAGGGTAAATCCTGGGTGTGGACTGAACAACACACTAATGCTCTGCAATTACTAATAAAGGAGCTAAGGTTATTCCAACAACTTGGCCCCCATACATCCAACTGACCCTGTCCATGTAGAATGGGGGCTCAGTGAACATGGTTCCCGTTGTAATTTATGGCAGAAGGGACCAGCAGGACCGGAGAGACCATTAGAATTTTGCTCCCACTCCTTCAATGATACTGAATGCAGCTATTCAGACCTGGAGAAGGGTTTACTGTCCCTGGTGCGAGCGTTGCAACGAGCAGAGCAGATAAGAAGAGAACAGAGTGTGATCTTTCCTGGGACCTTTTCGCCTCCCAGATGTGGTCCTTAAAGGGACACCACCACCAGCTGGCATTGCCCAGAGACCTACAGTTCGAAAGTGGTATGCTTATTTAGAAGGCATTAATGAAATCAAGCCAGTCTCTGAAGGCAGTGTTAAAGTATCCAAGGCTACTTCACAAGGATACCAAAGGATATAGATGGTGCCCTATTGTTCCAATCCCCACCAAACAGACCATCTCCGATCCAAGAAGCACCTCCTTTGAGGGACAGCAGTCGATCTTG